>NC_140168.1:44818828-44838828 GCF_963971535.1 Notolepis coatsorum | reverse complement strand
ACACCTTTCTGTTTTGTTCCCACACAGTGAGCGATTAGGTGGGTGGCAGTGCACATTAGACCCGTCACACAGGCCCTCCGCTGCCGTTTTAAGTGAACTCGGGCGTAAGGTGAGGCTGTTCACTGCACTCCCGACCGGCGAAAGTGGCCACGGCATTCTCAGTTCATAGAGGGCATCTAAGAAGAGGAGGTTGGTTTTTCTAAGGATGTTTACATAAGATCACAAGGTGTTTTTTCCTATTGATTTACTTTGTGGAAAAATTACTCTGCGACTGAAGAGAGAGGGGCGCAGATGGCCAGAAAATACTCATACTGCCTACATCGTCATACCTTTACCCTGCTGATCATGTCGTACTTCAGCAAAATATTATACTGAATAATACCAAGATATGAAAGAACGCAATTTACATATCACAAAGCCTGAGATATGGGAAATCTTAAATAACAATAAAAAAAGACATGAAAGAAAGGAAGATTGAGAAGCAACCGGCAGGCGCGGTTCAATCACACGCAGAAATAATAGAACTATGATATTATGCCTGTAATACAAGGGGACTGGTAATCACTGTAAACCTCAATAGGAGACTGTGGAAATGCCATACGGTTACATACTGTACACAGCATGTACATTTATTCCCACAATATGCTACTGAAAGAGTATTGATCTACATGAGCAGGAATTGTACGAAACCTAAGAAAAATTATTTTGCATGAACTTACAATGCAATTGCAAAATCAGCCAAAAATAATGTCAATATGATAATTGCCCAAATGGTTTAGCTGCCCCGTGCCTCACCTCCTATAGCGCTGCACCTAGAGGTGATCTCCCACAGTACCAGGGCCATGGAGTACACGTCCGTCTGTTTGAAGGACTCAATGTTCTCCAGGTTGATTCTGGACTCCAGCACCTCTGGGGCCATGTACCTGGCTGTACCCACCTGGCAGAGCAGAGGGAGGGAACATCAACACATCACTGACTGGGCATGTGGTCACGGGAGATTTGACCTGTTAATACAAATTGTGATGTGTACCAACTAATAGGGAGGCGATATGGAGAAAAAGGTGGTTTAAATTTGACTGAATCAAACATGAATATGGTATAAAATAGTATAACAAAACATAACATAGCATAATATAGTATAGTATAACAAAGCATAGCATAGCATAATATAGTATAGTATAACAAACATAACATAGTATAATATAGTATAGTATAACAAACATAACATAGTATAATATAGTATAGTATAACAAAGCATAGCATAGCATAATATAATATATAGTATAGTTTGGTATACTATCTCATCACAATGTATTGTAATTTGTAAAGTAACAATGTAAAGTAATAATCTCCAACATTTACATATAAATACATGTATTTCTCACCAATTGGTACAACGCAATAGTGATTCTACCCCAGTTCATGAATGTTTACATTACATTGCTGTTCTTGGCTGTTCTAAACAGTGGTGTCTGGTAGGACATTTCCGGGGAAAGTATCCGGCACACAGGAAGTGATGATGTGTTTTACGTCACCAGCAGCAACAGCAGTTTGTCTGTGTGATGCACCCCAGTGTCAATCCAGCTAAAAGCAAAGAAAACTGCTGTGCATTTTAACAATGAACTTCCATGATCCCACGCTCCTTCACAACGACATCAAACGCCGTCTTTTGTTATTGTTTTGAGTGAGAGACCCCATACTGGCAGAAAATTACATATTGTACATTTAAATATACTATTATACTGGATCGGATAGATAGCAAAACTAGTCTTTATATTATTACTGCCTTAGTAAATATTTGACCGGAGCTCAATAAATGTATCAAGGACATCATGATGCATTAGGTGTGTGCTACCAGTAGAAGAGTGAAGCCTTTTCATAATGAGTCATGTTCATAACCACATAATGGCTCCACTAAGAATCAATCAAGCCTGTTTGTCAGATGATAATAACACAAGAACGTAACAACACTTACAACACATCCTCTATCAACATAATGTGTCTAATGAGCTAAGAAGCTAAGCGGTAATGAGAGATAATCAATCCGAGATGGTGAACCTGACGGGGATTACAAAAGCAGGACAAATCAATCACACTGTCTCTTTTCTGTTTAAACGAATCTGATTAAAACACTGAAGGAGGATGGATGACTCACCCAACCTTAAAATCACGATAGAAGTCTGGGAATAGACTCAATCTAAATCTGTGGGGCACAAGTGTTTTGCATACCAATGGGTGCTAGAGACCTATTCTACCAGGACAGACTTTCAAGTCTTCAAAGTCCACATTAAAGATGCTTTTCTGATATGGTTTTCAAAAATAACAAATAACAAGCCTTACCTGCCCACTGTTGGCCAGCTCGTCCACAGACAGCGAGTTGTCCAGACGGAGGCCCAGGCCAAAGTCACACAGGCAGCAGGTCAGATCACTCTTCACCAGAATGTTGGAGCTCTTGATGTCCCTGTGGACTATGGGAACCTTGTAGCGTCCACAGAGCGTGTGGTCACTGTGGAGGTGGGCCACACCGCGGGCCAGAGACCCCCCCAGCAGCCACAGGTCATGCCAGCTGATGACGTGGCGCGTCAGGTGCTCCTGGAGGTTTCCCCGCGGCTGGTAGGCCGTGATCAGCCAGTACTGCTTCTGCGTCTTCCTCTCCTCTGCCGTCAGGAAGTGGAGCACGTTCTCGTGCTTCAGGTCGGCGTCCGAGAAGATGTCCTTCTCGTTCTTCCACGAGGCGTACTCCTCGTCCGGGAAAATCTTGACGGCCACCGTCTCGAAGGCCTGTTCGCCCGCCAAGGAGCCTTGCTTTAGCTTCGCCTTGTAAACCTCGGCGAACCGTCCTTTTCCGACCTGAGAGTCCAGCTCGATGGGCAGCAGCTCGGTGTTGTGGTTGAGGTTGTTGGCGATGGTCGAGCTGCTGTCCGAGCCGTCGACGTCGATCATGAGGGCGCGGGCGTCGCTGAAGTCCAGCGGGGGGCCCTTCTTGCGTGTGGATCCGGCGTGCCGCTGCTGGTAGACCCGGTAACAGTAGAAGGAGGTGATGACCAGGACGGCCAGAACCAACAGAGGTACCAGGCTCACCAGGACCACGGAGACGACCGGGGAGTCCAGCGAGTCTGAAGGACCGAGAGGAAAGGCTTAAGATGATGAGGACGGTGACGGTGAGGAGAACAGAGGAGCAGGGGGATGTAGAGGAGGGGGAAGGGGTAGGGGGATGCGGGGGAGAACAGAGGAGCAGGGGGATGTAGAGGAGGGGGAAGGGGTAGGGGGATGCGGGGGAGAACAGAGGAGCAGGGGGATGTAGAGGAGGGGGAAGGGGTAGGGGGATGCGGGGGAGAACAGAGGAGGTGGTGTCCATGTTACAGATCAGATCAATTAGAAACTGGCCCCGATAGATGTCAAAAATCCCCCCCACCCAACCCATCAAACCCCCTCCAATGTACAGTTTCTTCCCCTTCGGATGTGTATATATATTTTTTTATGATCTCTTTTTCTTAGACAGTACAGTATATTTGTATGTCTTGTATGTCATAAATGTCTTGATGAATTGAAAATGGAGGACCCTTATGTAAACAAGACGAAAGTCTTTTTCTGGTCTTCATCCTCTTAGCAGTTGTTTGTATTGAGCCGTACTGTATTGTACCCATTCTGGATTCTGTTAATAAAGTTTACAATCAATCAATCATTTTCTGTTGAATGTAGTAAAAAAAAAAAAAAAAAAAAAAAATGTTACTTCACTGTTTTTATACTTCCTGTTGTTTGTTTTATTTTTAACTCATTCTGCGCCACGGGTCGGGGCGCCAGAGGGCGCTATTACGCCAGCGCTGTAAGTCTATGGGTCTAATACACCCGTCGACTGTCAGTGAGTTGCTTCCAGTCAACATCCACGAAACAGATTGTTTTTTCATCTGTACATTTCCGTTTGATACCGTTTTGAATATGAATATAGTTTGGGTGCTTCTGAGTAATTCCAGGAAAAGACGCGATAATAGCCCTTTAGTGGAATACACTAAACACATTGTCATTTTTCGCATGATTATCGAATCTTCCTGAAATCAATGCTAGATCATCACTACCATCCTTCCTCATGCAAGAATGAAAAGAGCCCTGGACCGCGGGGCTCCCCCGCCACCTCCTCCCACCCAACGGCACACAGCCAGACACAGAGACAGCTTCGATCGGGGTAGAAAGAAATATCAGATCAATGCAAGATTTTATATATAGTGTTCTTACCTGGTATATGATGTAATGCAAAAGAAATAATCCAATTATCTGATCGCCATTCCAAATACTGCTCGTGGAGGTCCGTCCCACATTACCGAGCGTTACACATGAACGGGCGGGCGGGGTTACTGTTCCATGCCATCGTTGTTGAGGCTTACCTCATCTGAGTATTTAAACCCCGCCCCGCACGGCTCGGATCGTCCCAGAAAAGAAACTACACCATTTCCAATGGAGTGCAATACCAGCTGGAAGGCGTAGGCGGCGGTATTTGCCCTTTTGCGAGCTCAGACCCATTCCCAATGATAACATCAGGCTGGATGGATGAAAATGAATGGATATAGCTAATAAAAGAAATAACGACCAAAACCCGACTATACTCGTGACTGGCGTTGAATGAGTTAACCTTGACTTTTAACTGCCTTGCTGTGTTTTTCTTTATTATTTTTTTATGATCTGTAAGGTGACCTTGGCTGTCGTGAAAGGTGCCACCAAATAAAATGTATTATTATTATTATTATTATTATTATTATTATTATTACATCTTTACTGTTTATGGTGGAATTACGAAGGTTGAAGTAGGTTTTGGTTTGTATTCTAAAGTAGTCTTTAGCTTCATACAAGACATTCAGTAACACATTAATGGCAAATTTTCACACATCTCACCTGTAGTTAATTGGAAAGGAGACAACAACGCGTGCACAACACTCACCCCCTTCAATGAAATAAGAGGACGTTTATATCTCTGAACATCTTGAAGACAAAGTCCTCTCTTTAGTACATTGGAGCAACCTGACACCCATCTGAGGAATGTCCTCTACGCATCTGAAAGCTAAAGTTAGTGTCTGGCCCCTGAACACAGACCGACCTAAACCATGGGCTAGTCAACCACATATTGTTTCTCTTTATAGACGTATGTCTGATTCATATATATCAAAGGAGTGGTGCGTCTGCGAAAACCAGTGAAAGTTTCCCAACATTTGAGGCTGTAGCAATAAACGAAGACCCATAAAAGAAAAGAAACATCAACAGACAAAACGTGTGACACACCACACGATATCGGCTCGGTCCTCGGGGAGGGGTTTCGCCGAATTGTCTTTAGTCACTTTAGTGCGCGCCGTGTAATGACAATACAGCGTGTTGGTTGGGGGAAGCAGAGAGGGGGGGGGGGGTTGAAGATGGAAGAGGTAGGACAGAGGGGAGGGGGCATCCAGCTATTGCCCGTAAGGCTGCTGCTTTTCTTTTTTTCCCCCCTTCTCTAGACAGGAAACCACATGTCTGAAATCCTCAGCGTGGCCCCGAGCCAGTTTGTTTTTGCGGAGCGAGAGGCGATCCCTCACAACAAACTGTTCCTGTAACTCGTCCGCCTCCCTCGCACATCTGCGGCTGAAGAAATTACGGGCAGAAACTCATTACGGTACAGAATGAGGAGGGTTATTATCGCGGCTCTAAGGGAAGAGGGACGGGGAGGCTGATCCCTAACTCAGCGCTCCGGGCTGAAGGCACCACCGCCCCCACAGCGCTGAGGCTCAGGGGGCGGCATTTGAGAGCATTTACTGGCATTAATACCTTCAGGATTTTCTCCAGTCGTTTCTGCTGGAGCTCCTCGACTACGGCACTGTCACACGCTATGCGCCGAGGAGGCAAGATGGCGCACAGGGCCATCCGTCGTCCCCGCGGGCGCAGGGAACGCGTTTTCCATGACGTCATCCGCGACGCGCAGATGCTTTCAATTTGGCGCTCCGCTGAGAGAGCCAGGTTTCAGGGAAAACGTACCTCTGTGTTATTACTGCCTGGATGCCGTAGTCAAAATACGCCGGATTCCCAGGGCCAAGGTTGTAACTCGAGTCTATACCAAGCCAAGATGTCTCTTAAAGAAAGCAGAGAGCCTGTTTGTAATCATGTATTTGTGAGAGGGCGCACGCGGCGCCCATGTGTTTGTGCTCAGTGCACGACGTCTTTACATGACAAGCTGATACTGTAGGAGTTGCATAACATGAGGTCTGACGGTGACTGTGAACGTGTTGTTCTGCTGTCTCCCTCAGGGGCCCTCGGGGGCCAGAGCTTTCCCCTCGTTACACGGCCTGCCCTGAACAAACACACATGGTGGTGGTGGTGGCGGTGCAGGGAGGGTGCTGTTGACTGGCCCATAGTGTTAGCAGGTAGAATGGTGAATTACTGTATTGACATGATTATAAGATGACTTATAGTATATATACTGTATATGGCTACCAGTAATACCAACACATTATGTTGATGGCTGAAGAGCAAAACCGCCTATCACCAAAAAATTTAATAAAAAAAAGACCCCATACAAGACAGTGTTATTGGACTATATTACTATATTATGTGTTAACAATACCGACCAGGTATTAGTGCCTTGCAAAGTGCAGATAGGAGGTTTTTCCCCACTTTCTTTTATGCAGATAAGACATATTTCACCACTTTTTTATGCAGATAGGAGGTTTTGCTCTTTGGCCATCGATATTATATATTATATTATATATAGATATATTTACATATTTTTTATGAAATTGTCCAACAATTTATTAATCTGAGTTATTCAAATATTTCTTTTTTTTATTATTAAACTGTAGCCTGGTAAGCCTACTGTATTTCTATCATCATTTAGATCTCAAGGTGAAATAAGTTATATTTCAATTAGACTGCCTCATTGATCACCATGATCCTAAAATGTGAATTCTAACTCCTCAGTCCTGACCTTGTCTAACTAACCTTACTTTCATGCACTTGTCCTAATAAACTAACCTACACTGTAGCACTCAACACTTTGATGAACATTGTTACTCAGCTGATAGAATTGTACCCTTCCTGCTGACGTACAGAACTTGTAAGTCGCTTTGGATAAAAGCGTCAGCTAAATGTATTAGTACAAAATGTAAATGTATTAGTAGGCCTACACCTGAACGCACACCTCATCTTAAAGGGACAGTCCACCCAAAATAAATAGTTTGAAGAGATACACTACAGTCAGATGATTCCCTTTTTTTTTTTGCATTTCCTACATAATAATGGCTTGCTTGCTGCAGTTGCCCCACTACTGACAGTTTACATAATGATTAATGGATTTAAGACATTTGCTCAAGCTGGAGTATATTGCCGCAGCCTTTGATACGATATAAGACTGACATCCGGTAGAGGATGTAAAAGGTTTGTTTACATTTGCGATGTTTATAAACATGGCTGTAAAGCACACCTGCCTTTTGAGTTATGATGGGCTGAGAGAGATATAAAAAGCGTTCCTTCCATCAACACGTCAAACTCTTTAAAGGATCACTCCAACATTTTGGGAAATACACTCATTTGCCATCTTCCCCAGATTCAGACGAGAACATTTATATAAATTCCATCTCTGGGTGTCAGTTTTGGACGGAGCTACATGTTAGCTGCTACCTACCGCTTCCAGTCCTTGTGCTAAGCAAGCCTTCACCTGGAGCCCTCTCTGGGGCTACTGGACGCACCGAGATGAGACCGATAACAAAGATCCTTCTTCTCTGACTCTAGGGGAGATGGCGAATAGGTGCATTCCCTTAACCCTTTCACCACCACACTATAGAAGGTTAACCCCTTCACCAGCACACTACAGAAGGTTAACCCCTTCACCACCACACTACAGAAGGTTAACCCCTCCACTCTACATTGGCTCCCCATTAATTATCGTGTCCATTTTAAAATTCTTGTTTTAACTTTTAAAGCCCTCCAAGATCCCCTGTGTACATTTTTTATTTACTGCACCCCTACTCCCCCAGTCGTGCACTTAGGTCCTCCCACCAAAATCTCCTGGTTGTCCCACGGACCCGGTTAATAACAAAAGGTGACCGGTCCTTCCAATTTATGGCCCCTACCCTTTGGAACACCCTCCCCCTTTCTATGTGTTCACTTGACTCCCTATCCACTTTTAAGGAACAGTTGAAAACGTTTTTATTCAGACAGGCTTTTAATTAATTCCTGGTTGTATACTTTGTTTATTTATTTATAATTGTTGTTTTGTTTTTAGGACTGACATGTATGGTGCACTCATATTTAGTTATTTAATTTTCTTATGTTATGCCTATGCTTGTCAGAATTGTTTTATGTGTAGTGCGTTCACCTCTATGTTGCTATGTTTTACTTCTGTGAAGCACTGTGATTTTATCTGTGAAAGGTGCTATACAAATAAAGTTTACTTACTTACTTACTTACCAACACACTACAGAAGGTTAACCCTTTCACCACCACACTACAGACGGTTAACCCTTTCACTACCACACTATAGAAGGTTAACCCCTTCACTACCACACTGCAGCAGGTTAACCCCTTCACCACCACACTATAGACGGTTAACCCTTTCACTAACCGTCTGTAGTGTGCGGTAGTGAACGTTTAACTCTCTGTAAGTGTGGTAGTGAAAGGGTTAAAGAACATATAGAAGAATGAACCCAACGTTTAGACGGTGAAGTGAACAGAACTCACAGGGGGTGAAGAAGACGTGCTCGTTGCACTCGTCCTCGGAGCAGGAGCAGATGGAGAACTGGGAGCCCAGGCCCTTCCGCTCCTTCATCTCACACTTGCTGTTGTTGTAGTCGTCCAGCACGAGGCCGTGCAGCTTGCGGGCCGGGTTGTGGCAGATCGTATCCATGGTGACGTTGTCGTCCTTCTTCCTCCTGGAATAACACATTTTACGTTCCACATGAAATTGACGTTTTTTTTGTTCACGTTTGGTATTTGCCACAGATCTATATCTATACCGAGATAGACTGCCCCCTTTCAGAGACCCGCGTCAGTGTGTAAAGAGTAATAAGGGCAATGCGAACAATGTATTTTTTTCCCCAGTTGTAGATTATACATGATTATATACAGTGCTAAAGTGAAACAGAAATGGAATATTTGTCTCCTTCGACGACTCACAGTCTCAGCAATATGGAAATGATTTACACATCGAGAGGTCACGTTGAGAAAAGCGACTGATCGTAGGGAAAAACACCACCGGTACACATGTGCGGTGCGGGAAATGGCCGGAGGCGGAGAAATGCATATTTCAAAAGGCGCTCCCCGCTGAGCGACACGGCCACCGCCTTGTTGCGAAGACGTGTTAAAGAGGTGTTGCTGTCCGTGTGCCGTTAGCGTTCTGCTGACATCAGCTCATGCCGCACCGTGAACCACAACATCACTAATGAGAGGAGAAACAGTAGCTTCAGCTTTTAAACAGCCACACAAATCAGCTTCACGCTGATTCTCGCGTCTAGAGGCCAAATTTGATGGGAGGCGGCAGGTTTAGGTGCACATGATTGCCGTGATGTACAGTAGCACATACAAATTATGTCTAAAACAAACAACTATGACCCACACTGTAAGAGCTCATTTAAAAGAGGAAACGCTAAAAGGTTTCAGAGAAGAAATGGATCACTCGTGTTTTTATTGATAGTAGATGTTTCTGTGGGTATTATGGTTGTACTAAACCCCAAATCCCAATATCTAAACCATAATTTACAGCATCCCTCATGATCCATGATGATGGCCTGTATTTATGCTGTGTACTACCACTATGTGTGTATACTGCATGGCTATAGAGCAAATCTATCACTTCTCAATAGCTTATCGCCAGGGTAATAAAGTGTTGCAATGCATTAACCTGTAAAATGAAAATCGATATAACATATTATCCTCCGCTTTCACTTGATGCCGCAGCTGCCACTATGCCGTCACTTTGTGGTGGCAGGTTTGCGTCCCAAGCATTCATTTGAATTGAGCTGTGAGAGTGAAAACGCATGCATGCGCATACCGCACCTTATGTGAATACTGTATACTTCATCGGAGCATATATTTAGCATTTTGCATTTTTAGATTATATATTAGATTAGATTCAGACTATTGGTTTATTAGATTATATATTGCATATATTTAGCATTCTAGCGTTTTGTTTTTTTAGATTATATATTAGATTAGATTTAGATTATTAGATTATATTGTAACTATATTTATTGTAGGGCAAAATAACTGAGAGGGCATACATACCCCCATCTCGCACCTTGTTGCCCATATGCGCATGTCCAGAGTTAATTATATTGTATATTGTTTACACTGTCTTTTTTTTTCTATTAAAATGTTTACTTCTCCACTGTACTATAATTCTGTGACCTCTACCTGTATGTCTTCTACTAACTGTACCTCCCCTCCCCCCTCCCCCATGCTGCTATGATGCCTGAATTTCCCCATGGGGATCAATAAAGGAATATCTTATCTTATTTTATGTGGGAGCGAGAGCCCATGGCGTGCAGAGCAGTGGTCACTCACCACATGCTGACGCACACGTCGTCCACCAGGGGGCAGATGGACGTGATCTCACACTCGGCTTTGCAGCTCCCCTTCCCATTACAGCTTGTCGTCCTCACGTCGCAGAACTTACACAGCTTCCTCATCTTCATCCTGCTGCTCAGGTTGGCCTCTGGAACACAGAGACGGGACAAGAAAGGGACACACGGGTTAGTTGGATATACAGAATTGCCGGCATTGGATATTCAATTCCCGGCATAACCGGCTTGGTCAGTCGTCCCAACGAACACAATCGTCAAGTGTTCGCGGGTGGGAAGCCAGTGGGGTATGAATCCTGGTTGCTGCAACAGCGACTCCTACTGGTCGGTTGGGGCGCCTGTTTAGCAGGGAGGGGATCTGGGGGAGATGGCGTGAACCTCTGCGCGCATTACGCTCTCCCAGTGAAACTCCTTGCTGTCCTCCTTAGTCCTTGATTACTGCATGTGGGGTCAATGGGAGAATTGAATGTCGCAGGGAATGCACTGATGCTGGTGACGTCGGGTGACCTGATCTGCAATGCTAAGCTAGTTTTGGCTATCGATTTTTTATTTTTTTTAGACTGACGCATAAAAGTCGAAATCCCCCGCCTTATCAGAGCGATACATTAGAAGGCTTTGTTCACGGGACCACAGCTGCATGAACCACAGATGAAGCTAGGAGCGATCTATTAACACATTGGGTGCCAACAACGAGATATCTCGTTATTGGCCGTCATGCGTTGGTTGCCAATAACGAGATTTCTCGTTATTTAATCGTTATTTCTTTTATTAGCGATATCCATTAATTTTTCATCCGTCCAGCCTGACATTATCATTGGGAATGGCTATGAGCTCGAAAAGGGCAAATACCGCCCTTTGTGTGTGTGTGTGTGTGGCGTTAGGCGCTGAGCGCGGCACGAATAAATGATTTTTCAGCCCGCTTTTGTATCGTGCATAAGAACACAAATACTCTCAATAATCAAGCGTTTATTTGAAAACGATTCATAAATCAGCCGGAAAATGGGCGGCTACGTGGCGTAGTGGGCAAGGCACTCGCCACGAAATGTCAGTTCGAGCCCAGCGCTCCACATTTGTTTTCAGTTTAGCTGGTCGTCCGTACTAATACACATTGGCCGTATTAGGGGGTGGGAAACTGATGGGTGGGGATCGGGCGTTGTGGACAGCGACTCCTACAGGTCGGTTGGTGCGCCTGCGCAGTAGAATCAGGAAGTGTCGGGGGCAGCGTGAGCCTCCCACGCGTTACTCCTCGCCACTGAGAGATCGAGCTGCGCAGGTGAAAAGATGCGACTGCTGTTACCTCAAGTACCGGAGGGGACTTGTGCTATGTATGACTTAGTCCACATTGCAGCCGGCTTGTGGGAGGCAAGAAACAGCGTCCGTGACAGGGGAGGGTTGAATTGGATGATACGAAATTGGGATGGGAGAAAATATAGAAAAATGGGAGAAAAAGTGGATCAAAAAAATAAATCAGCCGGAAAATGACAACGTGTTTTGTGTATTCCAGTAAATGGCTATTTTCGCGGAATTTCTATGAAATTACTAGAACTCTCAGAAACTATACTCGTATTCAAAACGGTATAAAACGGAAATGTACTGATGAAAAAACAATCCGTTTCATACATGTTGACTGCAAGCAAGTCATTGATAAGCGACGGGTGTATTAGACACATAGCCATAATTTAAGATATAGTTTATGCGTTCGCAAATGTGCTCGTCCTCCCATTCATTAACGTGGTGGCACTGGCATCCAAGCGACAAATCGCGATATCCGGCTGGCAACCAATGTGTTAATAGTCCATTCATTTTCCTAGAGCTGCAGCAAAGACTAGGGACTCGGGAGAAGCCAGAATATACGTCACCCGTGAGAGGTATATGCATAACGACAAAACTGGGGGATGGGAGGAAAAGATGAAAAAGTTAATAAATCATCTGATTGTGTGTACTTAAAGTGTAATCAGATAACTGTGTACACATTAGGGATGGGTACCTTTCACATTTGAACCGATATCGGTACCGGTACCCAACGGTACCTTTTTTCGGTACTTTAGTCTCAAGAAATTTAATTTACCTACCTGTCGTAAAAAAAAATCCAAACTTCAAATAACTACAATTTCGACAGTTTTCGGCTTGTCATTGCTCCGACTGCTTTGTTGTTGAATCAAGTCAAATCCTAGGTAAGCATATATTGTGCGTGTGAACGTTGACATGAAAAGAAAAAAGTAAAAAAAATAAAATAAAAAGTAAAAAAAATAATTAATAAAAATAAAATTTTTAATTTTTTTTTTTCGGTTTCTCACTTGATTCGATACTCGGTAGTACCGACGTGTTTCGGTTCGGTACCTCAAAAGTACCGAATTCGGTACCCATCCCTAGTACACATAGACTATTATAGTCGTGAAAACACCTGATGACATCACAGGATTATGACTCATGCGGATGCATGCAACTTTGTTGTGTTTTTTAGGAAATCTAAACACAGGAAGAATGACCAAAGCTCAAACACATTTAACTTGCCGTAAACTGACAGATTACAGAACGCCTCTCAACCGAGTTAAATATTTGCCACTAACGGAACACTCCGGGAACTCTTCACTTAAAAAATTATCAGAAAAGACCAAAAGATACACAGAGGCGAATACCTCTGCGATGACAAAATGATTATAAAACGAGAACACGCGTGAATGATATTGAAAAACAAAAGCCACTTAAAAAGAGTACATTCGCCAATTATTGTGTTACAAGAGAAACACAAAAGAGAACAGACACACAATGAAATCCACAGTACGTCGGAGAGGGAGAAGGTTTTCTCCCCTGTGGTCTTAACAATAAGAGCTGTGAGAAGCGCTGCCATCCACCCCTCCGCGGTCCTGTTCAGACCTGACTTCCCAGGCAGACAGGCCCCATAACTGGGAGACAGTGTGTGTGTGTGTGCGTGTGCGTGTGCGTGTGCGTGTGTGTGTGTGTGTGTGTGTGTGTGTGTGTGTGCGCGTGTGTGTGTGTGTGTGTGTGAGGAGTGCCTGTGGGTTTGTCTGATAATCATCTGCGCAGACAACTGGCAGACAGGCATGAACAACAAACAAAGGCAACGTCGATACATCTCGCAGCCTAGGAGGACTCTGTAATTTGTAAGGCCGATGAGTTGCCTCTCATCTAGTGAGAGGTGCCGTGCCAATTTAGTTTGTGTGAATATCAAAAAAGAATTGGATAATGCTATGTTTGAGCGTGTATCTGTGTGTGGTAGGGAGGGAAAATGTGCGTGTTTGTGTCGGAACAAATTCAGTTTATATTACTAAGAGCAACACTCCTCCTAATAAACTCAGACAAACCATATGGGTGATAAGAATTGCACTAGCCAGCGCATCTCAAAACGGAAAGCCTCTCTCCTCTCTACCTCTGTCTCTCCTCTCTACCTCTTCTGTCTCTCCTCTCTACCTCTGTCTCTCCTCTCTACCTCCTCTGTCTCTCCTCTCTACCCTTCTGTCTCTCCTCTCCTCTGTCTCTCCTCTCTACCCTTCTGTCTCTCCTCTCCTCTGTCTCTCCTCTCTACCCTTCTGTCTCTCCTCTCCTCTCTAGTCTCTACCCTTCGGTCTCCCCTCTATACCCTTCTGTCTCCCCTCTCTCTCCTCTATGCTTCTCTGTCTCTCCTCTCTACCCTTCTGTATCTCCTCTCCCCTCTCTCTCCCCTCTACCCTTCTGTCTCTCCTCTCCTCTCTGTCTCTCCTCTATACCCTTTCTGTCTCCCATCAAGTTCAAGTTTCTTTATTAGTTGTCATACAGAATACTTTGCATGAAAATTCCTCTCTATGCTTGTCTCTCCTCTCTACCCATCTCTGTCTCTCCTTCCTCTCTGTCTCTCCTCTCTACCCTTCTGTCTCCCCTCTCTCTCCTCTCTAGTCTCTATGCTTCTGTCTCTCCTCTCCTCTCTACCCATCTCTGTCTTTCCTCTCTACTATTCTGTCTCTCCTCTCCTCTCTACCCTTCTGTCTCCCCTCTCTCTCCTTACAGCTTTCTACATCACCACCGCATACAGTACATGTAAGTGGGGCAAATGGATCTTGTGGTTTGGAGAAGCTGGACACACCAGATTGGATGAAGGATATTTCAATCATCCCTTACTATCTCGTACCGGCGGTTGACAGATTCTGCATCACCAGGAAAGTATGTCAAGTACTACAGCTGACGTACAAAGCCACGGGGCTGTGTTATCACATACTACATGTGGTACAACAGCACGTGTTGTATGCTCAATGTGGTATGGTGAAAGTAAAGTCTATATGCAGGGCTCTACGCTAACCTTTTTCACTAGGGGCACAGGTGCTCCTAAATGAAAAAAGTTAGGAGCACACAAAGAAATTTAGGAGCACCCAAAAATATTTAGGAGCACAGTGAAAATATTTCAAGTAAAAGAGTTTTTTTTTTTTCAAAAATAAATGTATATTTGTACTGTGCGTGCGTGTAAATGAGCTCTTGCTACAACCCTGCATGTTTACATTTTGTATTTTGTACTTGATGTTCATTAACATGTGCTGTCCCTATCAAATAAACTACCAAATCAAACTACTGCTACAAAAGTAACAGTCACTTAACTTTAGCTTTTGCCCCTTTTATGCATACAATGCCTATGTTTTGGCTGTGTTGCTCTTCTAGAGAAATAATCCTTTCAGGGTTGCCTATTGAAATACTGTACACCTCCAGTACAGAAACATTGTTTATGAGTTTATGTGTCAGGTAGACCATTGATTGACAGTCGAGTCTGCCAATTACGTCACACCGCTTGCACTCCGGCCGTCCGGCGCTGCAGCTGGACCCTATTGCCCACCTCTGCTGTTCATAACGCTAGCCAAGTTAGCTGTACTTAAGCATTACATCACGCGCAGGAGTGGTTTGTGACCAATAAACCATGCCTAGGGGTGGTCGTTAGACCCCCCTAGGCATGGTTTATTGGTCACAAATCACGACTGCAAGTGGTGTAAAGCTTTTATACAACTGCCAGATTCATCCAACCTTATTTCTATACAATAAACACACATTAATCGAAGATTTATTGAAAAAACCATCCGCCAGAAAAAGTAGTTCCCACAACTACAAAAAAGACAAGTTGCCTCCATGTGGAAGCAGCTTGAAGTGCATCCAACCAAACTAACACATCCAACTGTGTATTATTGGAATGATTGAGAGAAGTTGCCTCATGTGGAAGCAGCTTGAAGTGCATCCAACCAACTAACACATCCAACTGTGTATTATTGGAATGATTGATTGAAAATGTTATTACCAGATGCAGAATGGGTACAATACAGTACGGCTCAATACACACAATTGTTAAGGGAATGCAGACCTACTTTCCATAGAACTTCATTCTTAGATGCTTCTATATAAAGTAGGTAAAACAAATTAAAAGGTTTTCTTTGCCCTATAGGAAAAAAAACGTTTTCTTCGCCCTATTTTTTTATTTATTTCTTTTAGCCTAAACTTAACCAGTTGGAAACCAGGGGTACAGTAATAAAATTAGCAATCAACCAATCAATCAATTCAATAGACCATGCTCACTTAAAACAGCGCTGCTTCTCTCTCAGTCTGACTCCCCCGCTGTTGCAGACAGGAGTGTGTGTGTGTGTGTGCGTGTGCGTGTGCGTGTGCGTGTGTGTGTGTGTGTGTGTGTGTGTGTGTGTGTGTGTGTGTTTGTGGGTACGCCAGCGTCGGACAGTGTGAGAGTGAACGCTGCAGTCAGTGGGAAGGAAGTAGAAATTTAAATCAATCAATTAATCTATCAATCAATCCGCGATTTTTCTTTTGTTCTAGATTGACTCAAGACCCATCAATTACATCATCCAACATTGTTTAAAGGACTAACACATTCCCCTTGACAGAATCGCTTCATATTTAGTCGTTATGGGCTTATGGCGCTATCAACATTCTGGCGCTATCAACATTCTCCCGGAGTGAGCCGGCGGAGTGATTATGTGATTCGGTTGTGGGCGGGTCCTGAGCCCAGGACCGTGGATTGTTGCCAATAAAGACGTGTAAATGGCCAATCAGAATCGAGAAATTTGCATGCCGTTGTATAAACACAGATACACAATGGGCCAGTGACTTTGGTGTAGGGGTGTAACAATGCATCGATCCTAAGGGGGAAATTCAACTGCATCGATTTGAAAATGTTAGAATCGATTATCGCAATTTGAATGTGTACACAGTGTTATGTTGTTATCATGTCCGTTACAGTCAACACAACGGCATACGCTACTGCATCAACGTTATGATTAACAAAGCAAGGCATTCGTTTTGTTGCATTAACGTTATATTACTATTGTTATCGCTAAATCTAGGTGTTCTAAAATATATTGCTATTGGTAAGACTAGAAGTTACATGTCTCGGGAAACTCTCGCATATCACAATGGTGGCGTTTCAGGAAGTAAACAAGCCAAATGAGAGCTTCCGATTGGTCATTTGCTTTCTTTCTCTTGAAACCAGTCACGTCACTCGTCTACTGTGATTGGACCGTTGGCTTGAGTGCAATGTGGGACTTGTAGTTTTTTAACGTTTCTCGCGGCGGAGAAAAAAACAACGAGAGGCTGTAATCTGTACTCGCACACCGTGCGCGTAATTGAGTTTTACGGTTCGCACACACATATTTTTAGGGGCATATGCGAGCAATTTGGTCGCACTGTAGAGCCCTGATATGGGCTGTAGGTCTGCTGGTTTTGTTTTCAATGTCAAAGAGCAAGGACGCTGGGTGGTAGAGAGAGAGAGAGAGAGAGAGAGAGAGAGAGAGAGAGAGAGAGAGAGAGAGAGAGAGAGAGAGAGAGAGAGAGAGAGAGAGAGAGGCAGAGGAGTGAAGCAAGGCTTCAACCTCAGCCCCACACTGTTCAATAGATCTATATAAATGAACTGGCATTATTATTAGAACAGTCAGCAGCACCTGGTCTCACTCTCAGACACAGAAATTAAGTGTCTCTTTTATGCAGATGACCTGGTCATACTGTCTCCTACTAGAGAAGGTCTTCAGCAAAGTTTGGACATTCTTCATCAGTACTGTCAGACCTGGGCCCTGACAGTGAATATGAAGAAAACCAAAATTATGACCTTCCAAAAAAGATCCCAGTTACAGAGAAATTACCCAGAATTAAAAATAGGTGGGACCCAAATAGAACAAACAAATAGCTATACATATAAAGGAACTCAAGGAGAAGGCAAAAAGGGCTTTCTATGCCATCAAGCGTTCAGTTCAAATCCAAATTCCAATCAGGACATGGCTCAAAATATTTTAATCAGTTATAGAATCGATTGCACTGTACGGCAGTGAGGTATGGGGCCCTTTATTAGTAACGGATTGGGCAAAATGGGACAAAAATCCAATTGAGATCCTGCATGTAGAGTTCTATAAAACAATTCTCAGGGTACAAAGGAAAAGCCCAAACTCTGCATGCAGGGCTGAATTAGGACAATATCCGTTACTCATAAATATGCAAAAAAGATCAATTAAATTCTGGAGCCATATTAAAAAAAGTGACCCGACCTGCTATCATCATAAAGCCCTGGCCTGACAAGAGCTGGACCTACAAAGGAGCCCCTTTTGTCAACTCATAATGAAACTCGCTGACATCTCACACTCTGACATCACAAACCCTAGCCAGCCTCAGATGATTAGACCTAACCAAATTATAACTAAAGAAAAAGATAAATACATTACTTAATAGTGTTGTCAAAAATATCGAAGTATCGATACATATCGATACTGAATATTTAAAAAGGCTTCGATACTCATTTCCCGAAATACCGATACTTTCTGCAGTATCTGTACCAGCTGGCGAGTGTTCTACAGCAAGTTGTTGACACGCTGTTCAGAGCACGCTTGCCCCTCCGCCTGCTCCAGCCCTCCCCCTCACAGAGTCGTCTTCAGTTTGTATTTGTAAACAAACATTTTAGCTGAAGAAGATGGCAAATGCAGAGCCTCCGCAACTTGTGCTTGTGGATAAAGAAAACAGCAGAAGTGCTGTTTGGAGGTACTTCGGGTTTGAAGTAAACAACGAAGGACAAGCTAAAGCTGCCCCAATGCTATTTGCAAGCGGTGTTAGAGCAGTGCCAGCGCGGATCTCCATAAAGAAATGAAAGAGGTTCGTGACAGCTGCTCTTTCAACGTCACTGTGACTGAGGCATTAAACCATTAACTCTAGTTTAATACATGATACGTTGTCTACTGATGGCGCATAATATCAACAGCTGATTCGTTGTAACGTTACAGCTACCAGCTAACGTTAGCTACTGCTAGCAGTTAGCTCCGTTAGCTTAGCTGCCCATTTATAATTACTGCATGGAAACGGAGTAACGTTAAAACGTTATGTCGAGGTCATACAATACTACAGTCGACATAAGGTTAACGTTACCCCGTTTCCATCAAGTGTTTAAATAGCAGCAATCTTGTTGAAAATGTAACGTTACTAAAATTCTCCGAGCATAGCCCCCCTCTCTCTCTCTCGCTCTCGTTATCTTTAAATAAAAATTTAAACTGTTACTAACTGTAATACAAACAGTTCAGTTTGTCAGGTACATGCAACACAGATTACAGTGTTTACATCTGTCTGCTTGAGAAAATACCATGTTCTGCATTTGCAATAAAAATGATTGAAGTGAGATGAACAGTTATTTTTAAATGTGTGATCTAAAGATAAACAAAGGGTTTTAAAAGTGTTATATTTATCTTCTCTTATAGTACCAGAGAGAAGCTGAGGAGAATCAACCAGCAACAAAAGCTAAATTTGTTTAAAAAAAAAAAAAAATATATATATATATATATATATATATATATATATATATATATATATATTTTTTTTTTTATTTATTTATTTTTTTTTTGGTATCGAAATGGTATCGAAGTATCGATACTTTTCAAGGTATCGTATCGAAGTCGAAATTCCAGTATCGTGACAACACTATTACTTAATGGAATCAACTCACACAATCACAACAAAAATTTGAAACATATTTGGCCCTAAACAGACAGTATACTGTGGCAGACTACCTCAGCACAGTAACTGATAAGAATCTAAGAAAGACTCTGACAGGGGAGCTCCAGTAGCTCACCGCGTACCTCGAACGCTATTTCGGCGTCGGGGACAACCGTGCGCGTCACGGATCTGGGGTAGCGAGTTCGACTCCCGGACAAGCCGTACCTTCTCAGAGTGTCTTTCCCCCCATCTGTACCCCCATTCAACCTGTTTCTGTCGGTCATACTTGACCAGAGAAAAAGCGATAAACGCAAAAAGAACCAGCGGAATGGTCAAAGTTTTAAAAAAGAAAGACTCTGACAATGTACAGACTGAGTGACCATGGTTTGGCGATAGAGAAGGGCAGACACAGACAGACCTGGCTGCCCAGAGAGGAGAGGCTCTGCTGTCTTTGTGATGAGGGAGCCGTAGAGACAGAATTACACTTCCTAACACAATGTGAAAATTACAGAAATATTAGGG
>NC_140168.1:44813828-44816328 GCF_963971535.1 Notolepis coatsorum | reverse complement strand
GAAGACGCGCTGTGTGTGTACTCTTGCACCGGGACAAAAAGACTACTGTAGCCGTTTGCCCAATTTGCAGGGTGGAGTTAGAAATGTGGCCTGAGGCAACAGAAATACAACCTTCAGTGTGAAACAGCCGGTTACAGTGAGATACCCCCACATGAGATGACAGCGGGATATTGAAGTCAGGATATTGCTCTCAGGTGTCGTCTGACTGGAGAGTGTGGAGAGTGCTAAATCTCTCACAAATAAAAAACATTAAGACGTTACCTGATCTCCAGACTCAAAATGTTTGAAAGAGCAATTTAAAACTGTGTCTGACTCCTGAGGTGAAGCGACTTGAGGAAAACGAGGCACAGGGGGGGACTCAGACTCAGTGCTAGTGGTGGTAAGGTGGTTGAGCCAGAGTAATTATATCATTAGAGCAACACCCCTCAAAGAGCATGTCATTTAAACCCATGGAGGCGGGCTATATGGAGGGGATGCATGCTGCTGGTAATTGTCACCCAGGGCTACACGTAATTGCAGAGAGGGGGAGAGAGGATTAGGAGAAGTCAAAGCCACTTGGTGCCATTGGGACTGAGTGGGAGACAGATGGAGGTAAAACATTGTCTACCTCAGACGAATGATAGGCCAATGTTAACATTGTGGGTACACATCAAAGAGGGAGAATTCTTCTCATAGGAACTATGCAGGCAGTGAAATACAGCAGCAGGTGATGTCTCATTATTTTAAGGCAATGGGGTGCAAACTTAGATTACAATACACACGTTCTCATCAAATGTTTATAACACCCAATTTACATTTCAATTAGTCGGTCATAAGTACCATACGAGTAATTAAGCGTATTAATGTGTAAATAACACTATTTGAGTAGACTGATATCCGGAGAAGGCACGTGTAAAAAGTTGTATCATTTTGCATAATGTGAGTCTATTTATGTCATCATCACAACAACAATCCGGTAAGCTACATCGCAGCGAAGTTATTAATACAAAGTAAGTACAGTATAGCCTCCTGTACGGCCACCTGCTTTACAGTCAGAATCATTTGGCAGTTAATCAAATCTTGGGAGGAGGAGGGGAGATATGTCACCATTACAAGCGGACGATCACGAACGATAACCGTCCATAAATGTTTCTAAAAATGACTTTATGTCCGTGATAATAAATCGCAGCCATAATACTAGTCAGAAATAAGTTTTTAACTCACCCGTCTGTTCAAGCAAAATACTACCAAAGAGTATCGTTCCACACCAAAACGCGGAAAGCCGACGCAGCTCCATTTAGAAACGGACTATATAACACGCCTCTCTTTTTCATTAATTTGACAACGGTTAATAATCCAGACTTTTATTATTCCGCGTCCCTCTTCGGACTATCTGTGGTGCGCCTGTTGCTCTCTCGCGTCTTGCGCCCCCAGTAGAAGGAAAGCAAACACACAGCAGCCTGCAGGAGGAGTGAGACTGGCCCTGCTATACTGACTCACACACACTATGCACTTTTCATGGAACAGGAAATCTTCAGAGGGCAGGACAGTTTTTTTTCTTCTCTTCCTGTAAAGCTCATGTGGCTTTGGTAGGTCTCTTGGAACATGTTATTATAACTCAAGATAGCGAGACTTGAAATGGCGTGCTCTAAAAACAACAAAAGACAGAGCTAGAACACTCTTAATAGTGTAGGCCCAACCATGCAAATAACTACAACTTCTCTCATCTCTATTCAAAGCAATGGACATGTATCAACACCTTATGTAAGCTCATTCAGTCAACTGCTGGGATGCTTTTACGCTAGCACCGGTGTTAGTTTGGTATTGTCCTGTTGCACACATACAGTACAGTGAAGTTACCTGTATATTTTGTTAATTAGGTCCTGATTAAGAGACAGTTTCTAAATTAATTACATTTTCCTTTAACTTGACCCCCCCCCCCAGAGAAGGTCCAAGCTCGCCATTCATCAGAGATGACAAGAGAGGTGTTCAGAGTCTCCCCTTATCTCGAGCTGTCATTTTTATTGGTGACACACACTCAGGGGTTAAATCCGCAGTAACACCCATAAATTACCCCTCTATTGCCGGGGGCTCTGCAGGCATATGTTTTCACTCTGCATACCCAGGCCATGATGTCAGGTTTCAGGCCTGACCCTCTGACCGTGGAGCTTAGAATTCTCTCCTCTTGCACACATCTCTTCCTTCCCTACACAGCCAGGTTACAAGCTGTGGAGCACGTATTATTCTGTTTTTGTGGTTGCTTTGGGTAGTCCTTTATGAAAGAATAGTGAGAGTTATTTTGTGTGTGTGTGTGCGTGCATGCGTGTGTGCGTGTGTGTGTGTGTGTGTGTGTACTTCATTACTATACTTGTCAGGATCAGTTAGAGCCCTGGAGCTAAGACGTGAGGAGTTAAAAAAAAGTGAAGATATTTTGGCCAATTCTCAATTTAAAACAGACTATTTAAGGGAAAGCGTAAAGGTTATAATTAGGGTTAGGTTAAGTTAATATTTAGAAGAACAT
>NC_140168.1:44706328-44808828 GCF_963971535.1 Notolepis coatsorum | reverse complement strand
AAAAACAAATTGTGCGACGACATCCAAAAGGCCGCGTTCCAAATATACTTACGCGAGAAGCCCAGTGATCATGGTCTTTCAGAGGAACCCACTTCTAATAAACATTCAACAGCAGAGCGTTTGAAGGCCCGGCTCCCTCCCCTCAACAGCCACTGGCGTATTTACAAAACATCTGCAGATTCCCCCTGATGAGACCAGAGATCCTTCTGTGCATTTCCCATGGGAAAGCCCTCACGGCGGTGGGATGAAGCGGCGGCATTCTGGCCAAATAAGGCTTACTTACCACAATAAAAAAAAACTAGGCATATATTAAATGTCACGCAAGCAGCCCCCCTACATCTCTCTCCTTTCATTTCTGTGGAGAGATTAAAACAACAGAAGAGGAGGGGCCCCTTTCAGAGTTTAAGTTGCTGCTGCGATGGTCGGCACACACACACACACACAGAGACGAGATGCAAACACAACGTGTCAGCTCTGCACTGAAGTGGTACGTACACATTCTCACAAGCGCTGACTGTCAGAGGGAGAACTCGCTCCCCACACCACATTTAGTTGGCAACACTCGGCTATCTCTGGTCTTCAGAGAGAGGGTAGTATCAAAGTCGAACATGAAAAGGAAATTGAAAACATCTCTGGGACATGGGGGCAAGTTATTAAGCAGGGCTCTACGCTAACCTTTTTCACTAGGGGCACAGGTGCTCCTAAATGAAAAAATTTAGGAGCACACAAAGAAATTTAGGAGCACCCAAAAATATTTAGGAGCACAGTGAAAATATTTCAAGTAACAGAGTTTATTTTTATTTTTTTTAAATAAATGTATATTTGTACTGTGCGTGCATGTGTGTAAATTAGCTCTTGCTACAACCCTGCATGTTTACATTTTGTATTTTGCACTTGATGTTCATTAACATGTGCTGTCCCTATCAAATAAACTATCAAATCAAACTACTGCTACAAAAGGTTCAGTCACTTAACTTTAGCCCCTTTTATGCATACAATGCTTATGTTTTGGCTGTGTTGCTCTTCTAGAAAAATAATCCTTTCAGGGTTGCCTATTGAAATACTGTACACTTTCTACTGTACACTTTCCTGATTAATTGAAAATGGGGGACCCTGATGTAAACAAGACGAAAGTCTTTCTCTGGTCTGCATCCCCTTAACAATTGTGTGTATTGAGCTGTACTGTATTGTACCCATTCTGCAATCTGTTAATAAAGTTTTCAATCAATCAATCAATCAATCAATCAATCAATCAATCACACCTCCAGTACAGAAACATTGTTTGAGTTTGCGTGTCAGGTAGACCATTGATTGACAGTCGAGTCTGCCAATTACATCACATCGCTTGCACTCCGGCGCTGCAGCTGGACCCATTGCCCACCTCTGCTGTTGATAACGCTAGCCAAGTTATTATACACACAGATACACAGTGGGCCAGTGACTTTGGTGTAGGGGTGTAACAATGCATCGATCCTAAGGGGGAAATTCAACTGCATCGATTTGAAAATGTTAGAATAGATTATCGCAATTTTAATGTGTATACGTTATGTTATTGTCATGTCCGTTACAGCCAACACACCGACATACGCTACTGCATCAACGTTATGATTAACAAAGCAAGGCATTCGTTTTGTTGCATTAACGTTATATTACTATTGCTATCGATAAATCTAGGTGTTCTAAAATCTATTGCTATTGGTAAGAGAGAGACTATAATAAGTTGGTGTCTCGGAAAACGAGAGCCCTGATCGCGGAGTTTCAGGAAGTAAACAAGCAAAACGAGAGCTTCCGAATCTTGGTCATTTGCTTTATTTCCCATGAAACCAGTCACTTCACTCTACTGTGATTGGACCGTTGGCTTGAGTGCAATGTGGGACTTGTAGTTTTTTAACGATCTCGCAGCGGAGGAAAAAAAAGACGAGAGAGGCTATAATCTGTATTCGCACAGCGTGCGCGTAATTGATTTTTACGGTTCGCATACAAATATTTTTAGGGGCATATGCGAGCAATTTGGTCGCACTGTAGAGCCCTGTTAAGCCTTTCATAACATATCCGACTCCAAGCAGAGCGTGGAGAGAGTGTGTGTGCGAGCGGAGGCCGGCTGGGTAGGAGAGGCCGCTGCATACGGCTACGTGTTGGGTGGGTCGGGACAGGAAGCCGTGCCACCTTCTGCTGGCGCGGGCAGGAAACACCACCATGACCCGCCGCTGATAAGACCGCCGAGCCGAGGCCACGTGGTAAACAATAGAGCACACAATAGACTAGAGCGACTGCACACTGCACCGTGTTTGTATATGTGTGTGTTTGTGTGAGAGAGAGAGAGAGATAGAGAGAGAGGGGGGGGGAGAGGGAGAGAGAATGAGAGAGAGAGGGAGAGAGAGAGAGAGAATGGGGGGAGAGAGAGGGAGAGAGAATGAGAGAGAGAGAGGGAGAGAATGAGAGAGAGAGGGGGGAGAGGGAGGGAGAGAGAGAATGGGAGAGAGGGGGGAGAGGGAGGGAGAGAGAGAATGAGAGAGAGAGGGAGAGAGAGAATGAGAGAGGGAGAGAGAGGGGGGATAAAGAGGGAGAGAGATAATGAGGGAGAGAGAGGGGGAGAGTGAAAGGGGGTGAAAGAGAGAGAGATAGAGAGAGAGAATGAGATAGAGAATGAGATAATGATATATAGAGAGAATGAGAGAGATAGAGAATGAGTAAAAGGAACAAGGGAGAGAATATGTGCACCGTTGTCCCAGAAATACTGCACTTTCACAGTGTGGTGGTGTTTGAACAGGTATATAGTAGGTTACTGTCTGGGTGTTGCATGTGTCTGCAAGGCTGTTGTACTGTAGGCTTACAGGGCGAAACCATCCGTAACTTTCCAAAACATTACGCAGAGATTTCATATCTGTGCAGTGTTGCTTGTGAGTGGGTGTGTGAGTGAGTGAGTGTGTGAGTGAGTATGGTGTGTGAGTGCGAAAGATCAGCTGTGGGGTCAGAGGGTGCACATTCTCTTGACTGTGGAACTAGGCCTGTGTCCAAAGCTCTTTAGTTTAGATGCCTTGCTGTGACGTCAATAGTCCAAATGGAAATAATTTAACGCTTCATTCCATAGACTTCTCCTCTGTTGTCGTTTTCCCTCTGCCGGTTTGTACATTTACCATAACTCACACACACATCCATGCGCACACGCACACACATACACACACACACACACACACACACGCACGCACGCACGCATGCACACACACACACGCACGCATGCACGCACGCACGCACACACACACACACACACACACACACACACACACACACGCACACGCACACACACGCACGCGCACAACTGAGTTCTTCTTTACAATGGTCACCGAAATCCAGAATATGGTTTTCTTCCCTTTCAAAAAAAGGATAGCACAATATTGACGGATAAACACACACAAACATGTACATTTTATTGTCTCAACATTTAACAAGGCAAACTTGTTAGCGACACAGGACTGCACAGGATTGCACAGCAATATAGATTCAGAGCGAGTCACTTAAGATTCTCATTGCTCTCTTGAGTTATGTGAGAAAGCCAGAGGGTCCAGATTTAGTCCTGATTGAATCTTATAGGCCCCGGTATAAACCCTGGACACACCGCCTCCTGCAATAACGATTTTACCATTTGGACGAGAGCATGAATCCTCCATTACTCATCAGTTCTAATGAAGTGGGAGTTAAGCCTGCCTTTATAGGAGCTCGCCACCACGCCGCCGCTCTCTCCAGATCCCAGCGTTCTTTATCCAAACAGAGCGCCTGCCAACTCTCTCGCTGTGTGAGGTATTTCCTTACAGTACGCATTCCCACCCCTCCTCCTCCTGACACACCAGGATGATTTAGACGTTTTAGGAAATCAGACTTTAAGGCTCTGCTCCAGTGCAATTGGGAGGTGCAGCTTATATATATATACATAAAATGTTGGTAGGAATTTCGCTCAAAATCTGAATTACGATGTGTCTCGGGTGAACTATGTTTCGGGTCAGATAATTCTTTGGACCGAGATCACCGGTGGCTAACTTTCCCACAAAAGTCAGGTTTCCCAAACACAACATTAGGCAATACTCGCTTGGTAACTTTGTGTTGATAATATTTCACCGCCTAAAAAGCACACAAATGACTCTAAACCATAACAGAGACTCGGAGGGTTTGACGGAAGAAAATATTGGAAATGAAATAACCTTTCGTACCTGTAACTCAACGCTCGGAGCAGCCATTCCTCTCAGTTGTAAATCCCCATGTTTTCGGTGTAACCGGAGAGCGCTGTAGAGCGCGGCCGGGGGAAGGAAACAGGGAGGCCTGTTTATCACACTGTAACAAACGGGCCTTACAGAATGATCAGCTGCTACAGGCACAATACCAATACTGTCAGCGGTGGGCCGGGCGGTTGTTGACGAGGAGAACAGAAGTAGTCTTCATGCGGCCTCAAGCTGGTCTCTATCACTCAGTAGGGAGACCGGAACAGCACGTGCTTCATGTTACAATGTGGGGTTACATCTTTGCTCTTAGAATGAGTCCCCACCCCATCCAGAGCCCTAAGGTCAGCCGGCCAACTGTTGCTACATGTGCCCAGGTCTAGGCTTAAAACCAAAGGGGACAGAGCTGTTTCCATAGCCGCCCCTACACTGTGGAATAGCCTCCCCTTCCACATCAGGTGAGGTCGGCCCAGACCCTTGAGGTCTTTAAGTCCCATCTTAAGACTCATGTATTCTCCCTGGCCTTTGACCAGAGCTGAGCCTGCCTCCTACGTCGTTACTTTTAGTCCTTTTTATGCCTTATTTTTGTATTCTACTGCACTTTTCTTTCTTTTGTTTTTCTTTTGTTTTTATTTCTATCTGAACCCCTGCACTTATTTGTATTTGCACTTTTGCACTTTTATATTTAGTATATGTATTGTATAATGTATTTTTTCTTTGCTCTGTGTTTTTATCTGTGAAGCACTTTGGTACAGACACAACTGTTGTGTAAATGTGCTATATAAATAAAGTTGATTATGATTGATTATGATTATGAGTCATAATAATCTCTATCCAATGCATTTTTGGGGAAATGCGAAATCCGTGGAAGCAATTGACTTTTGGGAGGAATTCAAAAGGATCAATATATTCCGTTGGCTTTACAGACGCCGGCCGGCAGCCGTATTATGTTGTGACACAAGGTTTCTCAAAAATGTACTTCTATTCAACCGAGATTAGAACGACACTGCAGAGCGGTCCGCTCGTATTTATCCTGGCCCGGTCCGCTGTGTCTCCTCCATTAAAGCTCATTTTTCAGCACAGCAGCCCATGTTAATGTGGACGGCCCCCGAGAGGCCATGTCCTGAACATCTGCGGAGGAAATGGACCACACTCGCTGCTTCTATTTCCAGAGCAGGCTGGCATGGACCTCTATGGTCCCGCCTCATTAAAACACACTGCCGTTACAGCGCAACGCTGGTCGCCCCATTTGCAGCCTATATAAGCTCTTTGTTTAACCCTTTCACTAACACACTACAGAAGGTTAACCCCTTTCACTACCACACTACAGAAGGTTAACCCTTTCACTACCACACTACAGACGGTTAACCCTTTCACTACCACACTACAGACGGTTAACCTTCTGTAGTGTGGTAGTGAAAGGGTTAACCTTCTGTATTGTCGCAGTGAACGCGTTAACCCTTTGATAGTGTGGTAGTGAAAGGGTTAAAGTGTGACTGCAGGGTTAGATGAATTTCCCTTTTTCCTGCCGGGCAATCATGACTCATGACACCATGAGTGTAGGAGTATTGTCAGAGGTGCGTGGGGGCGAGCGAGGTCAATGTTTCATTATCTGTTATGAGAGAGAGAGAGAGAGAGAGAGAGAGAGAGAGAGAGAGAGAGAGAGAGAGAGAGAGAGAGAGAGAGAGAGAGAGAGAGAGAGAGAGAGAGAGAGAGAGAATGAAGAAAAAGTGCTTGTGTGTGTGTGCGCGTGCCAAGGTGAATGTTTTATATCTGATATGAGAGAGAAAGAAAGAGGTGAAAGAGAGCTTGTGCATCTGTGTGTGTGCGTGTGTGTGTGTGTGTGTATGTTTGCGTGTCAGCAGCAGGTGTGTGTACGTACGTGTGTTGTGTTTATTATTTTGTATACGTGTGCATGTATTTGGTTAAGGAAGGAACTTGGTTAAGGACGTAGATCTGTGATCAGTATGCAGTAATTTGTTGCAAAATTACATTGTGAAACTGCATGGAACTGTTTACCGGTAGACGAATGTATGTTGCCAGACCACATTTCAACAGTCAGGACACTATAACATCATAGTTGATGTCCTCACTATGTTTATCATCTCAATGTCAGTATTTGTGCGTGCGTGCGTGTGTCTAAATTAGTGTCTTCACCCAGCTGGTGTTTTCATATAGAGACTTTCAGATTGACCCGCCCTAGTCTTTGATTGATGTGCCGGTTGCAGGCCACTGGACCAATGATAACACTGGCTGTGTGCTGGTGGATTGTTTCATTGTACTCACAGGAAAGCTGCGCGTGCTGTTGGCTATAGCGCTGTCCAGTGGAAAGTGTGTGGTCACCAAAAAAAACTGCCACGAAATTACAGCTCACATCAAATCCAGCCTTTCATTTTCCAAATAGGGCTATTGTACTCAGACAATTGGTGGTGCACAGAAAAGGAAACTGGAACAGCAAATGCAAAAATATTTTTTGAAGTAATAGTTTAAGAGTACGTGGAATGACACTGTCCTCTCGAGAATATAATAGCTGATTGGTAGGGTACACGACACCGGTACGTTAAGAACACGGTAATTACTTCCTGTGCAGGTTACAAACTCTCCTTCCTTCACAAAACAACAACATGGTACCTACAGTATATCACATTTTGTCCTCTGATGGGCCCATTACTGAACGGACCCCTGACATCCTCTTATCTGTCTTCAGCTCCAGCGTCTAACCAATAAGGAGGAGGCTACAGAGACATCCCCACTCACCCTCTCTCCTCTGACGGGGCCGGTCCCTACAGAGACATCCTCACTCACCCTCTCTCCTCTGACGGGGCCGGTCCCTACAGAGACATCCTCACTCACCCTCTCTCCTCTGACGGGGCCGGTCCCTACAGAGACATCCCCACTCACCCTCTCTCCTCTGACGGGGCCGGTCCCTACAGAGACATCCTCACTCACCTGCTCTCCTCTGACGGGGCCGGTCCCTACAGAGACATCCTCACTCACCCTCTCTCCTCTGACGGGGCCGGTCCCTACAGAGACATCCTCACTCACCCTCTCTCCTCTGACGGGGCCGGCCCCTACAGAGACATCCTCACTCACCCTCTCTCCTCTGACGGGGCCGGTCCCTACAGAGACATCCTCACTCACCCTCTCTCTCTCCTCTGACGGGGCCGGTCCCTACAGAGACATCCTCACTCACCCTCTCTCTCTCCTCTGACGGGGCCGGCCCCTACAGAGACATCCTCACTCACCCTCTCTCTCTCCTCTGACGGGGCCGGTCCCTACAGAGACATCCTCACTCACCCTCTCTCCTCTGACGGGGCCGGTCCCTACAGAGACATCCTCACTCACCCTCTCTCCTCTGACGGGGCCGGTCCCTACAGAGACATCCTCACTCACCCTCTCTCTCTCCTCTGACGGGGCCGGTCCCTACAGAGACATCCCCACTCACCTGCTCTCCTCTGACGGGGCCGGTCCCTACAGAGACATCCTCACTCACCCTCTCTCCTCTGACGGGGCCGGTCCCTACAGAGACATCCTCACTCACCCTCTCTCCTCTGACGGGGCCGGCCCCTACAGAGACATCCTCACTCACCCTCTCTCCTCTGACGGGGCCGGTCCCTACAGAGACATCCTCACTCACCCTCTCTCTCTCCTCTGACGGGGCCGGTCCCTACAGAGACATCCTCACTCACCCTCTCTCTCTCCTCTGACGGGGCCGGCCCCTACAGAGACATCCTCACTCACCCTCTCTCTCTCCTCTGACGGGGCCGGCCCCTACAGAGACATCCTCACTCACCCTCTCTCCTCTGACGGGGCCGGTCCCTACAGAGACATCCTCACTCACCCTCTCTCTCTCCTCTGACGGGGCCGGTCCCTACAGAGACATCCTCACTCACCTGCTCTCCTCTGACGGGGCCGGCCCCTACAGAGACATCCTCACTCACCCTCTCTCCTCTGACGGGGCCGGTCCCTACAGAGACATCCTCACTCACCCTCTCTCCTCTGACGGGGCCGGTCCCTACAGAGACATCCTCACTCACCTGCTCTCCTCTGACGGGGCCGGTCCCTACAGAGACATCCTCACTCACCCTCTCTCCTCTGACGGGGCCGGTCCCTACAGAGACATCCTCACTCACCCTCTCTCTCTCCTCTGACGGGGCCGGTCCCTACAGAGTCATCCCCACTCACCCTCTCTCCTCTGACGGGGCCGGTCCCTACAGAGCAGGCCACGTGAGCGGATCGGCGCGGGCGAGAAATCCGCTCTTCGCTCGGTCCGCTCCGCTAATCGCTCATGTTGACCCCGCCCGCAAGTCGCTCTCCGCTCGCTCACCGCTCACCTTGAATCGAGTGCTCCCCGCTCCCCGCGCCACATCGCTCGGCAGATATATATATATATTTTTTTGGAGCATGGTGTAAATTAGTTCAAACTACAACAGTCTACACCCCCTGGGCCCCTTAACAATTGTTTGTATTGAGCCGCATTGTAATTGTACCCATTCTGCAATGTTAAATAACGTTGTTTATCCATTCACTAGCTCTATTAAGCGATGATAGCTAGCCTAGCCACAATGCTATGGTCGCTGCCATTAACGTTAGTATGTAAGCTAACGACAACAACAATGGCGTCAAAACTTTTTCTAACAGGATGTGAGTGACAAAGCCTGAACAGGATATCACAGGTTCACCCTTCTCATTGGTTGAAAATGGCCTTCATGTTTGTACATCGCCATCTGTTGCTTTGGCATTGTACTACATGTATATTACATCAGTGTTAAACCACTGTGAGCGGCCTGGAGTGGATTGGAGCGGAGGAGAACTCTCGCTCCGGACGTCGCGCCAACCCATTTTAAAACCCACTCCTCGCTCACGTCAAAACCGCCCGCTCCGCTCCCCGCGCCGCTCACGTGCACTGCTACAGAGACATCCTCACTCACCCTCTCTCCTCTGATGGGGCCGGTGCCACCAGATGTTCTGAGCCACAGCAGCTGACAGCTGTATCCAGAACATATAGAGTTACATCTCCCCTTGTCTCCCCTCTCTCCTGCAAATCCTCTCCCGCCAATCCTCCCACTTCCCTTCATTCCATCCCTATTTCCCACTCTCTCTCTCTCTCTCTCTCTCTCTCTCTCTCTCTCTCTCTCTCTCTCTCTCTCTCTCTCTCTCTCTCTCTCTCTCTCTCTCTCTCTCTCTCTCTCTCTCTCTCTCTCTCTCTCTCTCTCTCTCCCGGTCCCTCTCTTTCATCCCCTGCCATAGTTCCATGCAGCAGCAGAGAGGAATGTCCTGGCGTAGACGCAGTGTCTTTAGGCCCCAGCAGCAGCACCAGCAGGAGCCTTCTCCTCCCTACCGCTGGCTCTGTCCCGCAACATCTTAAACTTTACCTCTGTGTACACTTGTTGTCCAGCCTGCTACCGTGGCAACGGGCGTCCGTTGGCAGCATCTGGAGAGGAAGATAGTTAGACGGGAGGGAAAGCAATAATAAGAGGGAGCGTTCGAAAAATGCCAGGCCCGGCTCCGGAGTGGAATACTAGAGCCAGCGGTGACAGAGAGAAGGCAGTTAAGTGTGGAGCTCTGTGGGTCTTGGCCTGACGCTCTTCCTCCTGCTGTGACGGGACCGCGGGCCTTCCAACATCGGCCGCTTACTATGAGCTTCAGCCGAGGACGTGCCATGCACCGGGAAGCACGCCACGTCTGGCATGCGGTGGTAGAAGTTAATGAAATAATCAGATTCATAACTGTATTGTGGAAAAAGGAGTCATGGCAACATGGACGTTCCAATTCCCAAACACGCATGAGGAGAAGCCGTGCTGTGGACCAACTGAACTGACATTCCCGATGGAAACGCTCCGTTGGGGCTGAGAGGGTCTGCTTTTTAGTGGTCAGCAGCTGTTTTTGGCTCAGTTCCTATGATGACGGGGCAGGCAAAGAGGGTTAAGTGGGACATGGTTTACATGGTTTAACCTTCATCACCTCTCGGCTCAGACACTGTTTATCCGACCGGAGGCAGGAGACATAATGTCACAGCCACGGTTATTCTTTCGCCACTTATTACCGCGGTGGTCTAACAAAAAGACCAGGTCGAGCTCCATCACAAAACCTTAGCGCTGATCCTAAGTCGTAAACATTTTAAAACCTCGTTTTTAAAAAGGCAAGCTGATCAAGTCAAGTCAAGTCAAGAGTTTTATTTGTCACGGCATACAAGTATACAGTGAAATGTGGGGGGTCTTGCCCGCAACGATTGTGCATAATACAATAATACAATAGTAAGAATCCAATAAGATGCGAACGACATTTGTGCAATAATACAAGTAATCAAAGTAGGGCATATCTGTATATGTACATGAGTTTTTACAAGAGCATGGTAAGACATGCTAGGTCCTGTGGTAGTGCAATACACTGTTAGCTACGGATGAGGCACTGGGTCTTTATGTACACTGCTATACAATGCTATATTATACAATCTCAAGTTATACTATACTATTTTTTTAAGTGACCTTTCATTTTGTAAAGTGACCATAAGTGTGAGCGTGTGCAGCATGCGTGTGTGTGTTCACGTTAAAGTGGCTGCTAGTGTGTGAGCGTGTACAGTGTGTGTGTGTTGTGTGTGAGCTCATGTGTGCTTGTGTGTGATCCCAGACCATCATATGCACTGTGACCAAGACTCTGAGAATACATATTCCATATCAGGTTCCACATCAGGTTCCATATCAGGTTCCACATCAGGTTCCATATCAGGTTCCATATCAAGTTCCACATCAGGTTCCATATCAGGTTCCACATCAGGTTCCATATCAGGTTCCACATCAGGTTCCACATCAGGTTCCACATCAGGTTCCATATCAGGTTCCATATCAGGTTCCACATCAGGTTCCACATCAGGTTCTGTTATGTACCAGGAGCCTGATCACTCCTGTGTCACTGTTCAGGCAGGCCTGATCACTCCTGTGTCACGGGGCATGCAGGTGAGGGCTGCCAATTAGCCAATTAGTGCTGATTGGTTACCTGCTGGGAGCTGTAAAGCCAGGCCTAGTAACACACATGCAGGTCTGTGCTTAGGGGAAGAGCTGTCAGGTTCTTCCAGTCCTTGTCCGTTGGGTTTACATTAGTACATTAGTTTACAATTACATTAATAGTTCCTTGATATAGTAGCACTTTGAGTTAGAGCACAGGGTTTTGGTGTCGGTTTGCACATAGGTTGCGTGCCCATGAGCCAGGGTCGTAACAGTTGGGCGCTCGTCCGGGATCTTTACCCCTAGAAATTTGTTTGGTGGTTTTTTTTTGTGTTACACGGGGTGTCATGGTATTATGGTTTGGGTGGTGTTCGTTACATATGGTGTAGCGTTTGAGCCATTTCATCAAACAGGTGAGTATGCCGTATTTGTTTGTAATTTGATGTGACTACTTATGCTGTTAAAATATATAGTTTAGTGGGCACCACATGTAGATAGGGACATTATTTTCTGGTTGTTGGTTAGCGTCCTGTGCACCACATACTCCTGGGGCAGTCAGAGAAGGGATTAGCACCATCTGCTTGTCTGGTACCGTATCATGTACTGGACGGGTGGATGGTCAAGTATGATCTTTGACTGGTAGCAGGTGTGGTTGAAGATGGTTAGGTCTACAGGGCATTAGTTTAAGGGTAGGTAGATTAGGGCGGCCAGAAAACACAGGTAGTGTGGTAGGGCTTGATTTAGTGTTTCTTAGGGTAGACATGTGGTGGGCCGGTTTTGACTGCAGTTTAGACGTAGAAGCATATGTAGTCATGGTTCAGGTTAGAAGGCGCACCTGTTTGGGATTGTTTGTTGGATTTATTTTGTTTGTTTGAGTGTTTGGTGAGCATACCTGGTAGCACCTAACACCCTGCGTGTATGACACGTCTATTTAGGGTGGGTGTGTTTTCTTTTTCTTTTTTTTTCTTTTGCAACCTAGAAAGGTGCGCTCCGTAGAGCTCACATTTCCACCGCGTTCCCTTCTGGTTGTTATTATTGGCATTTAGCATTCTTCAGTGGTTCTTCAGTGGTTCTTCATGGTTCTTCAGTGGTTCTTCGTGGTTCTTCAGTGGTTCGTTGGGGGGGTCTTCGTGGTTCGTTAGTGGTTCTTTGTGACTGTGAGGTAGGGTGTGTAGCTTGGGGTGGCTGGTTCAGTGACAATGGCTTCCATCAGGGACTTTGTTGATCGCCCGTCTCATGACTTGTTAGAGAAGTTTTCCAAAGAACAACTGCTAGAACTTGCTGTACACTACAGGGTGGAGCTTTCTGCAGGGGAGAAACGTTTGAAGCTGTCTGCCTTGAGTGCGTTAAGGGTGTTACTCGTTAGGGAGCAGGTGCTTGAGGAGAGGGTGGAGGAGCCTCCTTCGTCTGGCGCGTCTCCGCTATTACCTGGTGTAGAGGGTGAGTGGAGGATAAGGGAGTTGGAGTGTAAGGAAAGGCAGCTAGAGCGAGAGCGTGAGGAGAGGAGAGAGGAGCGTGAGCTTAAGGAGAGGCGTGAGGAGCGTGAGTTTAAGGAGAAACAAATGTTGTTGGAGCACGAGCGTGCACAGAAGGAGCTTGAATATAAGCATGCTGCCTTGCAGGCGGGTGCTCTGCATCCAGAGTCACGTTCCGGGTTTGATGTAGGCAGGAATATTAGGATGGTGCCACCATTTTTTGAGAAAGACGTGGAAAGATATTTTCCCCTTTTTGAACGGGTGGCAACCACATTGAAGTGGCCTGATACCGCCTGGACACTGATGCTGCAATGTGTTTTAGTTGGTAGAGCACAAGAAGCCTACACTGCTCTGTCCCTTGAACAAAGCGCTGATTATGAGCTGGTTAAAGCTTCCATTTTGAGGGCTTATGAGTTGGTCCCCGAGGCCTATCGTCAGCGTTTTAGGGGTTATCGCAGGTCGGAGGGGCAGTCTTATGTTGAATTTGGAAGGGAGAAGGAGAACCTGTTTGACAGGTGGTGCACTTCTCAGAAGGCAGAGTCAAGAGAGCAGCTTAGGCAGTTGATTCTCCTAGAGGCATTTAAAAGATGTGTTCCTGATACTGTTTCCACACATCTAAATGAGCGTAAGGTATCGAAGATAGGCGACGCCGCTGTCTTCGCTGATGAGTTTGTGTTGACACACAAGTCCGTGTTTTTGGAGGACTACCGTGTTGAGTCCGGGGATAGGCGTCCTGTTCAGGGGGGCTGTTTCCCAAAACCTGTGTCTGCTGGTCAGTTAACTTCACCTCCTAGGCGGGGTGGTTCTGCTGGTGCATTCCCAGAAGGGATTATCTGTTTCTACTGTAAAGAACCTGGTCATATCGTTGCTGGGTGCCCGGTGCTTGAGCAGAAAAATGTCAGAACCGTGGCTCTGGTAGAAACCATATGCAGAACGCCTATGCCAACGTTAGATGGGGATGAGGGGAAGTATCAAACGTGTGGACAAAGAGCTCGAGGGTTCCTCAAGGTTTATGATGAATGGATTTGTTTCCCTGACTAATGCACTAGAGTCCAAACAGGCTATAACAATTTGGAGAGATACCGGTGCTTTTCAGTCCCTCATTCTGGAGGGGGTTTTGCCGTTTTCAGAAAACTCTTCTTTGCATTCCGGTGTCGTTGTTCGGGGCTTTGGGGGTGGATTTGTGGATGCACCTTTGCATGAGGTCACGCTCAATTCTCCCTTAGTATCAGGCAATGTTGTTGTGGGGGTATGTTCTCACATTCCCATAAAGGGGGTGTCCTTCATTCTAGGGAATGATTTGGCTGGTGACAAAGTGTTGGCTACTCCGGTTGTAACTCCCATTCCTGTGGTTTCTGAGGTCCCTAATGAGCTGGCACAGAAACATCCAGGAGTGTTTCCTGTGTGTGCTGTGGCTCGGGAAATGTCAAAGGACAAAAGTGATGTTGTTGATACTTCGACTTGGGACATTACACTTAGTGACACAGTCTTTGTTGAATTAAAATGTGTACCTGTTGAGAATTTTGGAAAGCACACTGTGGATCTACCTCTGCATAATGATTCTCTTGATTGTGGCTTTGTGTTAGGCCCGGTGGTGAAACCAGAGTTGACATGCGTGCCGGAGAAGCATGTGGCAGGAGATGGTATGGCAGCGCAGTGTCTCAGGGTCTTCCCAGCCTGTATGGTGGCTGAGGCCACGAACGAATTGGAGGAGGAGTGTGGGAAGGATGCTATGAGCGGTGCTGTTGTTTCATGTGACACCGTTCTAGTTGGAGAGGCTACTAAGCCTGACTTAGGCTGCCAGCCTTCCCACAGTAGCTCTATTGTCCCTAATGTTTCACTTGTGGGCAGGGATGGTCCCAGTATGTCAGTTGATGATTCTGACATTGATCCACATGTCCACACTGATTCTCTGCCATGCACTAGGTGTGATGGTCAACCTAGTTACCTGTGTCCTATGGAGCAGGAGCCGCCTTCGCGACCTGGTCTGTTGAGTGGCAGCCATTTTGATTTTGATCAGGACAATGTTATTTTGGGTGACGCCATTTTAGATGGTGTTCCAGACGTTTTTGTGACTGTTGTACTGCCATGTTCCAGGGACGGTGGGGCTGTACCTGAGGCGGTACATCCTACTCTGGATGTTCACGGTTTGCAGTATCCTGGACTGCCAGTGCCAGGTGGGATGGATATGGGCGCGGTGGTGGTATCAGTGATCTATGGTTTTTGTTTTGCTGTGTTCTGTTCTGTTGAGCGCAGTTCTCAGGTTGATTTTGGTTTGCAGTCTATTTTTGACAGGTCAGTATCGGTGGAGGGGCCTGTTGAAAGGGAGCATACAACACGGTTGGTGGTCGTGTTCGACAGGGGCCGACCCGCTATCACTGTTGTGGTGGTGGCCCTGACAACTAATGGGTCACAGTTGTTTTATTTTGTTTTGTTTATGGGTTGTTGTGTGGTGGTTGCCTCTGGGGCAACCAGTTTGGTGGGGGAGGTGTTATGTACCAGGAGCCTGATCACTCCTGTGTCACTGTTCAGGCAGGCCTGATCACTCCTGTGTCACGGGGCATGCAGGTGAGGGCTGCCAATTAGCCAATTAGTGCTGATTGGTTACCTGCTGGGAGCTGTAAAGCCAGGCCTAGTAACACACATGCAGGTCTGTGCTTAGGGGAAGAGCTGTCAGGTTCTTCCAGTCCTTGTCCGTTGGGTTTACATTAGTACATTAGTTTACAATTACATTAATAGTTCCTTGATATAGTAGCACTTTGAGTTAGAGCACAGGGTTTTGGTGTCGGTTTGCACATAGGTTGCGTGCCCATGAGCCAGGGTCGTAACAGGTTCCACATCAGGTTCCACATCAGGTTCCATATCTGGTTCCATATCAGATTCCATAGCAGGTTCCACATCAGGTTCAACATCAGGTTCCACATCAGGTTCCATACCAGGTTCCATATCAGGGTCCATATCAGGTTCCACATCAGGTTCCACATCAGGTTCCACATCTGGTTCCATATCAGGTTCCATATCAGGTTCCATATTAGGTTCCATATTAGGTTCCATATCAGGTTCCTTATCAGGTTCCATATGATATCAGGTTCCATATGATATCAGGTTCCATATCAGGTTCCATATCAATCAATCAATCAATCAATAAATCAATCAATCAATCAACCAGATTTATTTATATAGCACATTTAACATGACACATGTCAACCAAAGTGCTGTACAGAGGGTAGATACATATATCTATCATACAGATGAGTCATTCCACCAATCCAGTCCGATTTGGACTTTGGGATTTTTTTTAACCAAGAGGTATTACTTTTCTGAACACCCCTCAAGATGAATGACATATTTAACTTCCAGAAAAATATATTTTCCCATCTCAGGCATGAAATCTCTATTATTTTTGGTCATTATTGTATGATATGGACACCATTATTCTTCAACCCCGTTACGGACACTCTGGAAGCTCTCTGAATAAGATTAAAACATGTATTTGTGCTAAAGTCAACATTTCTATAATAATTAGATGTCCTTCACACCATTTCTATAATTGCTCGTCTAAAAATTACGTAAAATCCTACACTTTTGCTATTCTGAACCCTGAAATTAGCCTTTTCTTGACAGCGGCCGCAAGCTTTTTCATCAGAAATGTGATTTGACCTCAGATTTTGAACTAAAATTGATATTCTTATGTTTGCTCTAAATGTTTCAGACAAAATTATTCAAAAGTTGAATTTGTTTTTCATAAACTTAAAGAAATAATTAATAAACATGTAGCTGTAACAGGGTTGAGTCTAGGGTAATGTGTGAGCACACACACACAGCAACATGCACATTATAATTAATATGTATGTGGCATAAGCATGTTGAAAAAGCTCAATAATTTATTTAACTATTATTGTATAACTTCAAAATCAGTGTTAAAATCACAACCCTGTTACAATCTCACAACTCCGTTACATTCAAACGTTACATTCAAACTTAACGGGTTGTGATTTTTTGCACAAAATAGTTGCTACTCCACATGTGGTGAATACCAGGAGAGCACATGGCATGCATGATATTAAGAAAGCATCTATGTTTTTTTTTAATAACAAAGATCATATTCACAAGTAATAGTTTGCTATATTTTTTTCAAGTAACGGTGTTGAGTAATTATGCTTGACACATGATAAATGACTGAAAACATAATACAATGAGGTAGCTACTTGCCTGTTCCTGGTGTTGTGTTTTCCAAAAGACTTCAAAGTTGTCACTTCCTGTTTCACATGCTTCTATGGATTGAACCATTATTTTTGTGGGGGGGAGAATGCTCAGTGTAACGGGGTTGAGGGTTACTGAGGGACAGACTGAATAATGTTATTTTAATGAATAATTATTCATTTATTTTGAAATAAATCATTACCAGCATTAACAGCACAGATGGATGTGTATGTTCATGGAAAAAAGTATGGACTACATTTTCATGAAATGCCACGAGGGACATGTCAAAATACATGGTGTCAACTGAAATAACAACATCCTGGTGTTGGAATAGGGGGATAGGAGGTCTGAGATGTAGGAGGGGGGCTGACCAACCTCTTAACAAGCGGGCAGAAAAGTGGCAATTTTTTGCATACCTTTTTTGCAAACCAAAACAACATACTTTATACGTATAGCACATGCATGAGCCTGGTCTCTTTTGAAAGATGACATTCTGAAGTTTGACTTTTAGTGCTAATGTAATAGAGTAACATAGGTCTGAACTTGAGTTGTAAAAAAACGTGTTACTCAAGTATTTCTGTAGTAGTTAGTAGTCCAGAGGTAGTATTTCCCCAGAAGGTGGTATGGCTTACAAATCCAGGCAGAGCCATATAGCCTGAAGCCTTATGTAGTACATATCCAAATTTCATAAAGATCCATTCAGAAATGAGTGATTAGGAGTGATGTTGGTAAACTGTGTACAAAGAAAAACTCAGTTTTCTCATAGACTTCAATTCATTCAGCTGTTTTGCTCTTCCTGTTTTCGTGTTTCTTCGTGTTTTTTGTTTTTTTATTTAGATCTCCATGTGGGGTATCATTGGAAAGCCACACTCATTGGATTACAACAATCCACAATAATTGACGATTGACGGAACTACTGCAGCCTGAGTTGGGAGTGGTATTTTGCGCAATACCGTGTACTTTTCACAAGCCTCAAATACCGGCATGTAACTCGAGAACCGCTGAACGGATTTTGTCGGATTTTGTCGCTATCAACAGGCAACAAATAAACCTTCAATTCGATATATATATTGTATTACAAAATATGCACACCCGAGCCACTAGGGGTCGCCAAAGTGCCTGTTGCAAAAAATCCGAAAAACATCCCATATGAGGGATGTTGCAGTTTAAGAGGCTTTAAAAACGAATAGGAGAACCTTAAAATCTATAAGCGTAGATTAAGCATACTTTTTTTTTTTTTTTTTTTTTTTTTTTAAACACACATATAAACAAACATGACAACACACGATAAGATACACAAGCATTAATATACAGTGTATATCCAACGAAATTACCATTTATACCAATGTCTTATACAGGATATACCCCTAATACCTGTTATCTAAAAACCTACACACATATGCTCCAGCTCGAACGCCCCCCTCCCGGACCCCTCTTTGGATAGTACCTCCATTATCCCTCGCTCCTAACCAGACACTACCATTATAACCTAGCTTTTATTCTCTCCACCACTTCTAACCACATTGACATTTTGGATTCATTGAGACCCAGAATTCTTGCTGTAGATATTTCTTGATAAATCACATCGAGATATGTAAGAAACCAAACTTTCCGGCAAATTTTTTCCGGTTGAAACCAGCGTGATGCGATCAGCTTTTTAGCTACTGTGATACCCGATAAAACCAATCTCTTTAGCTGTGGATTTACTGCAAACTCAAAAACATCATTCAATAGTAATACAGAGGGGTGTACAGGTATATTCCAAGATACGAGTTTTGATAATTGTTGGGTCACATCTTTCCAGAATGTCTTAACTGGTGGGCAGTCCCTATACATGTGCATAAATGTCGCGTAGCGTACTTAAAGCCAATGAAGGGAGGCAAGGACAGGGGTGATGTGGTCTCTCTTACGGGTTCCGGTCAACAGTCTGGCAGCCGCGTTCTGTACAAGCTGTAGGCGGGACAGGGAAGACTGGTTGATGCCTATATAGAGGGGGTTGCAGTAGTCTAATCTAACGGTTTGGTTTATTACAAATGCTATTAACGTGGCTATGATTCTTGCTTGTGTAGACACCTGAATATGTTTAACAATAATTCAATGTGTCTAACTCTAATTCCTTGTACTCTACTGTGTTCATGATAACGTTGTGTAACTCGCTGACCCGTCTTGATTCTACATATCCTAATATTGACATTCAGTAGTGGGACATGGCGTGGGACTGTCGCCAGGGGGAGCTGGTGCGACGTTGGGCTGGTGACAACAGGTGAGGAAGAGGCTGGCTGAAGGAGGAGCTGATATAGCGAGACAACCTCTTCGTCGTTTTCCATTGAAGCAAGCAGACGTGTGGACCAAGAGCTCCTGATAATAAAGACACGCGAAATACGAGTCCTGCCACGGTGTGGGATAGTAACGTCGTATGCGAAAGTTTAGCTTCCCAGTATAGTGCTTAGGGTACGTTTGAACCAAGAAGAAGACGTTCTACTGCCGGACTGTGCTGTGGATATTCCACGCGCTGCGTTTAGGAATGTATAGGCGAAAGACTAGGGGGTTGCACTGACCCAAAGCTTAGCTTCAAGTATAGGCCTGTTAGCCCAGTTAGCTCACGCATCGCTCCACCGTCTCCCAGCCCCGCAGCGGACACCACAACAGACGTAGCTGGACCGCACCCGCCTCCAGCATTCTCCTAGCCGACTGCCAGTCCAGCTATTTGCCTGCCTAACGTCAGCCCAGCCAGCCCCCTTGCTATCACAGGTGACAACCACGGGACCATTCGACTGCCATCTCGCGTCACAGACATTCGTTGCGGGAGCAGGCCAGCACTCGGTTGGTACACTCAAACCAGGTACTGTTAGCGCTCCAAGCGCTCTGGAACATTATCGGCGAACATTCTCCTTTTCGAGAGCATGCCCTCTAAGGGCGAAGAGAATAAATACATTGAGATGGCACGAGCACCAGTGACTAGGGGCGCCCCAACGTTTGTTGTTTTGGGTAATGCCGGCTTAGATAGGCTTTTTGTTTCAACTGTGGGCCCACTTAATTTTCTGGTTACATGTGTTGTGTGATTAAGTTGTGCAGACAGCACGAATGTATATTGATAATATTTCCCATTGAATAGCTCGCGGAGCTCGCCATTACCCTCTCTCTCTCCCTATGGGTGAATGAAAAGAATATTAACCCTTACGGGGACCTGTTTCATTACCGTAGAGTGTAAGATCTAAGTGCCATGCATTGTGCCGTGTATTGAATGCATGCCTAACTTATATAAAAGGAGAGACGTAGAAATGGGATCACTGTGTGTGTGTCAATTACTGTGAATGTGTATTACTGCTTAACCCTTTCCTATCCGGCCTATGTATCATTGGGGCAGGTGTTCTGGACAGGTCTCCGCTCGTCAACAAGGAAAGGTACTGCTTTGGGGAGAAATTATACCATCTATCACTACTGCCACCGGGTGTGAGAGGGTGTGGGAAGTATTAGGGGAAGTGTGGGTGTTTGGGGAATTACTGTAAGTCACCCTGGAGGGCAAGAAGGACCAGCGCAGAACCCCTAGGTTAGTAAACCCTAAGCCCCATGCGCTCCCTCTGCTAAATCCCAATTCTAATACCCCTACACTACAGTCTGGGACTCAGCCGGACCCAGATCTGCTGTGCTCCCACTACCTGGTGACAGTTCATATCTACTCTCATAAAGTAGGGATAATCCACCCTTCTACATTTGGCATCACGAACAGGATCAACATCCTAACCCACTTCCTTGACTTGAGCTGGAGAGAGACCAAAGATGTCCGAGGAACAGACCCGCGCCTTGCCGGAAATGGCGGCGAAGTATGAGGCGCTTCAGGAGGAGTGCAAGGCCCAGGCGGCGCTACTGGAGCAACAACGTGCCCGGCACGCCTCCCCCGAGGTAAAAGAAGAAGAAATAGAAGCGATGAGGGACTTGACTGCACAAGTGGAGGCTCTGAAGGACCGATTCCACGACCAGGCAGGCCTCCTGGACCGACAGGCGGTGTACATGGAGCAGGCCCGGAGTGACCAGCGAGAAGCCCTCGCCTTGGCCAAGGCCGTCCTCGAGAGAAACGCCTGCGACCCCCAAGCGACCCCCTCGACAGTGTATGTCCAACGGGACCGAAAATGCAGCGAGTTCGGAGGGGGAAAAGAGAGGGGAGAGCTGTCGGTAGAGGACTGGATCCGGGCAATGAAGTCGCACTTCCGAGCTAGCAAAGTGCCAGCCGACGACCAGGTGGAGGTATTACAACTACACCTGAAAGGCGAGGCTAAGCAGACGGTGAGATTCATGATGGAAGAGCCCTCCCCGGACCCAGACGCCCTGTTCAAGGTACTAGAAGCGACCTACGGGGACAAAGCCCCTGTCAGTGTCCGTCTGGGGGAGTTATACGACCGCAAGCAGGCAGCCGGTGAGACGTGAGACAATTTGCGTACGATTTACAAGAGATGATTCGGCGTCTACCCTAACCCTAACCCGGACACCATCACCTTGCTACAGGAGCAGTTCGTCCTAGGCCTGAGAGACGACGTGCTGCGACGAGAGATGAGACGGTATAAAAGGGAGAAAGGGACGCTGACGTTCCTCGAATTAATGTTGGCCGCGATCGACTGGTCCTAAGAGGAGGAGGCACTGTCTACCGTTAAGAGTTCCGCCCGGGGCACGATACACGCCGTCGCCGCGGAGGGACGCGAACCCCCTCTTAGCGTGTCCGCACTACAGGAATCCATCCGACAGCTGGTCACGGGCCAAGAACAGTTCCTCCGGGCCCTGCAGCAAGAGCGAGACGTGCCCCAAAGAAGCTTCACCGGACGCCGACCCAGGGGAGACGTGCCCGCTACCCCGCGTAGACTACCACGCCGGAGCGAGGATGGAAGACTGATCTGTCAGCAGCCGGGACATATCAGTAGAGAATGTCCATCTAGACCGGCGGATCACGCCCAGCACATTCCCCCGCGCCCAAAGCTCCGGGCCCACAGGGGCACCCCACTAGAACACGAGGGCCGATCGATGTCGTCGCGGCAGGAGCCGCCGACTCGGTAGCCGCGGGCCTAGAGACCCAAGATGTATACAGGGGCTGTTACACCCTAGACGTGCAGATAGACGGCGTCAAGACCTGCTGCCTCTTAGACACCGGATCCGAGGTTACCACCATGACCGAAATCCATTTCAAGCAGCAATTCAAGAAGAAGAGACTGTCCTCCACCACCTGGGTCACCCTCACGGCCGCCAACAGCTTAGAAAACCCTGTGGTGGGGTGCCTCTTCGCTGACGTGGAGTGTCTAGGGATGAAGTTCCCCAGAAAATGTGTGTTCATAGTAAAAGACGACCCCAACTGCAGCTCCGCGGGAAATGCCTCCTGGGGATGAACATACTCAGCAGGGTGTACGACCTCTTCGCCGGAATGGAGGGGATACGCCCAACGGGTCGTCATCGCTCCGACGCCGGGAGCGCCGCCCTGCGCCGCATCGTCGCTGCCGTTGCTCACGAGGAACAGGGGTGCACCGCCCTGGGGAAAAGGGGGTACGTGAAGGTGGCCGGCCGAGACCCGGTGGTCATTCCCCCCCGCAGTGAAGTGGTCGTCCAGGGCCGCTGCGAGACGTCGGCGAAGATACAACGCCCCGTAATGCTTGAGAGGACTCCGAGTGCCAACCTACCGCCTGGCCTACTGGTGGCCAATGTAATGGCCCACGGCCTAAATGGGAGGGTGCCCGTGCGGCTGTTAAACCCGACCGACACAGCCATCGTGCTCCGGCCCCGGTCCCGACTGGCGGAACTCCACCGCCCCGTCAAATACTGCCCAAGGAGAGGGTGACCGTAGAAGAAGTTGCCGGAGGATTGAGGGTGACGGCGATTGAAGCCGGATACAACCCGACCCCGGCGGTCGCCGACGGGAAGACCCGACAACTAGCAGTGCCCGTACAAGCGAACCTCCAAGATCTCACTCAGGGGCAAGTGGACCGACTAAACCAGGTATTGGAGAAACACAAGACGGTGTTCTCCCTCGACGACGGAGACTATGGATACACTACCACGATCACTCACTACATCCCCACCGGGAACACGCATCCCATCAAACAACGGCACCGCCGGATACCGCTGCACATCTTTCAGGAGGTGAAACGACACATGCAGGACCTGGTCGCTCAGGGCGTCCTAGTGGAGAGCTGTAGCCCATGGGCGTCACCCGCAGTGATAGTGATCAAGAAAGACGGCTCCGTGCGATTCTGTTGCGACTACCGTCGACTAAACAATGTGACGCACCGAGATGCGTATCCTCTACCTCGTATAGAGGAGTCCCTAGACGCCCTCGGGCAGGCCAAAATCTTCTCATCCCTCGACCTCACGGCTGGCTACTTCCAGGTGGCGGTGAAGGAGGAGGATCAAGAAAAGACGGCCGTCACAACGCCCTTCGGCCTCTACCAGTGGACCTGTATGCCCTTCGGGCTGTGCAATGCGCCGGCAACGTTCCAGCGGTTGATGACGCGGTGTTAGGGGACCTGGCTTTCGATGTCCTGTTGGTCTACCTGGACGACGTGTTGGTGTTCTCACGGGACTTCAAGAGCCACTGTCAGAAGCTGGACCTGGTGTTCGGACGCCTCCGTGAACATGGCCTCAAACTCAAGCCCCGGAAGTGTTTCCTCCTCAAGGCAGAAGTAAAATTCCTGGGACACATTGTCTCTGCGGCCGGGGTCCAAGTTGACACCGACAAAGTAAGGGCCCTGGAGGACTGGCCGGCACCACGCTCGGCGAAAGAAGTGCGACAAGTGATCGGATTCATGTCGTACTACCGGCGATTCATGCCCCATTTCGCCCAAGTGACGCAACCGCTGCATGCCCTCATGGGGAAAGAAAAGAAAGGGTTCGCTAAAGGCCGGACCGAGGCCTTCCAATGGACTCTGAAGTGTCAGGAGGCCTTCGATCACCTGCAGGGGTGCCTAATGACGCCACCGGTGTTGGCATATCCGGACCTCCAACTCCCCTTCGTAGTGACCACGGATGGAAGCTACTTGGGGCTGGGAGCCGTGCTGAGCCAGAAGCAAGAGGGCGTAGAGCGCGTCATCGCCTTCGCAAGCAGGGGCCTACGAGGGTCCAAAAGAAACGACCGGAATTACAGCATGTTCAAGCTGGAGCTCCTCGCCCTGAAGTGGGCGATCACCGAGAAGTTCCGAGACCTCCTGCTCTACTCCCAATTCACCGTTGTCACCGACCACAACCCTAGCGATCACAGCGGAAGGCGTTCGTACTCGGCTGGGCCCCGAGGAACGGACTGAGCCGCAGGAAGTCTCAGCGATCGGCCCGAGGCAACCGGGCAAGGTGGTCCCGGCGGCGTGTATGCTTTCTACAACGCAGTTGGGTTTCCGGGTTCCTCTGATTGGCCACTAAGCCCACGTGACCCTACGCTATTACGCCCCCCTTATCGCCGCCAGTTATCGCTTACGCCCGCGCATGCGCATGAGCCGTGACAAGCCCCTCAGCCAGTCAGCAATACTAAGCTTCAGTTAACCTAATTTATACCGTAACAAATCATTAAAAAAATATACCGTTAACTGGAATATGTTGTTTCTTTACACATATGTTGGATTATGTACAAATCTAATCATGACATTTAAGACATGCATGACATACAGATATATATATCTCTGACTCTGAGCACCTGAAGACTGTGCTATTAAACCAGGAAGTGCAGCACTATGTCAGCAGAGTAGTACCGTAACGAATCATTAAAAAAATATACCGTTAACTGGAATATGTTGTTTCTTTACACATATGTTGGATTATGTAATTGGTTTGTCATGTGTGATTAAGTTGTGCAGACAGCACAAATGTATATTGATAATCTTTCCCATTGAATAGCTCATGGAGCTCGCCATTACCCCCTCTCTCTCCATACGGGTGAATGAAAAGAATATTAACCCTTACGGGGACCTGTTTCATTACCGTAGAGTGTAAGATCTAAGTCAGTGGCGGCCGCTGCCGCTGGTGCCTTGTAGGTCGCAGTTCTCGTTAATAGGTCGAGTTGAAAATGTAATGCTCTGAGATGCTCTGGAGCAATCTCTCTCTGTCTCTCGGATCAATCAAATCAAATAATTAACACATGTATGTTGTCATTTTAAACAACTCACCATTCATTCATTATGCATCAGCAGCAACACAAACACGCACAGCTCTCTCTCTCTCTCTCGCTCTCTCTCTCTCTCTCTCGCTCTCTCTCTCTCTCTCTCAGATGATGTCAGATCCATTCAATAATAAACACATTTGTAAAGCTCGTTATTTTAAACAAGTTACCATTCATTGTCTGAGTGGTTATGTCCCACATGCCGCGAAATTAGAGAGAGAGAGAGAGCGAGAGCGAGAGAGAGAGAGAGAGAGAGCGAGAGAGAGAGAGAGCATTTTAGTAAAGTTACATTTTCAACAAGATTGCTGCTATTTAAACACTCCATGGAAACGGGGTAACGTTAACCTTATGTCGACTGTAGTATTGTATGACCTCGACATAACGTTTAAACGTTAACGTTACTCCGTTTCCATGCAGTAATTATAAAAGTGGCGAGCTAAGCTAACGGAGCTAACAGCTAGCAGTAGCTGTAACGTTACAACGTTATGCGGCATCAGTAGACAACGTATCATGTATTAAACTAGAGTTAAGATCGCTAATCTACCTTGTTGTTGGCTTGTTGATAAAGTATATCCACTCCATGGCATTGTCCATCCAGCCTGTGTTGATGTCCATCCATTGTCCATACATGTCCCTCCACACTGCATCCATATATAGCTTGTTGTTAGCCAACAAGCTGTGTCTTTGTCCATTTCCGCCTCGAACAGCCTGCAAACTACCTGGCGTTCTATCGCCATGCTCTAAGACAAACTCTAACCTTAACCAACTTTGAAAGAGTGCCTAAGCTCAGTGTAGTTGCTGTTGTTGTTGACGAGTCGACTGAACTGCTGTTGCTGAACTTGCTGTGTTGCATTCTCTCTGTAAGCCAACCCGAGAAATGCGGCTATGGAAAAAAACTGGCATCGCGTCGGCCAATCAGAGAGCGTCTCCACGAAAATGCGGCTATGGAAAATACTTCACGGAAGTTCACGCGGCTGCCTAGACCGCTTCAAATCGCGCTCGGATTCCAACATAATAGTCATATTTCAACGCACAACGCCGTATGCACTGATTGGCTGTGACGGAGACAGCGATCAAACTGTGACGCGCACTCAGAGCGCTATCGCTTCTAGCCCGGGCGAGAAATACGAAAAAATAAAAAAAATAAAAAAAACTTGATGTCACTTCCTGCTTTGGAAAACGAGTGTTTTTTAATTGCGATAATAACGTTATATTGTGCATTGGAAACACAAACATACTTAAAATGAGTAAATATTATTAATTTTAAACATGTTTATATTATTTATAGGGCTATAAAACAAAAAAACTAAAAACGTATTTGTCTTGTTCTCTCATATAACCAGGGTAGGAGCTGAGGGGGGGCGGCGCCCGAGCGCCCCTAGTGGTAGAGCCGCCACTGATCTAAGTGCCATGCATTGTGCCGTGTATTGAATGCATGCCTAACTTATATAAAAGGAGAGGCGTAGAAACGGGATCACTGTGTGTGTGTCAATTACTGTGAATGTGTATTACTGCTTAACCCTTTCCTATCCGGCCTATGTATCATTGGGGCAGGTGTTCTGGACAGGTCTCCGCTCGTCAACAAGGAAAGGTACTGCTTTGGGGAGAAATTATACCATCTATCACTACTACCACCGGGTGTGAGAGGGTGTGGGAAGTATTAGGGGAAGTGTGGGTGTTTGGGGAATTACTGTAAGTCGCCCTGGAGGGCAAGAAGGACCAGCGCAGAACCCCTAGGTTAGTAAACCCTAGGCCCCATCCGCTCCCTCTGCTAAATCCCAATTCTAATACCCCTACACTACAGTCGGGGACTCAGCCGGACCCAGATCTGCTGTGCTCCCACTACCTGGTGACAGTTCATATCTACTCTCATAAAGTAGGGATAATCCACCCTTCTACATGTAGCAGGGTGGATTATCCCTACTTTATGAGAGTAGATGTACACTGTCACCAGGTAGTGGGAACGCAGCAGATCTGAGTCCGGCTGAGTCCCCGACTGTAGTGCAGGAGTATTAGAGTGGAGCCTTAGCAGAGGGAGTGGATGGGGCCTAGGATTTACTAACCCAGTGTTTCTCAAAAACGGGGGGCGCAGAGGCATGACAGGGGGGGCCTTGAGATAAAAAAAATAAAAAAACGTTTTTTTTTTTTTACCAAAAATTATCACTAAAGTGCTATCTGTTGCAGCTGCACTGTTCTCCATGAAAATGCCATATTTGGATAAGTTTGACCATTTCTCAAAACTGAAAATCATTATTTAATAAAACACAGAAAAGGATCACCAAGTTACTCTCGATAAAAAAAATAACTTTACAGACAACATTGAGACAAAGCTTCCTGACACATCTCCATCCAAACTCTTGGAAGAACTCATTAAAATCTCATCTGATACCACCTGGAGAGCTAGTTTCAGAGTGTGGTGCTGAGTACCAAGTATCTCATGATGCAGCAGTTAAGGTGTTGATACCATTCAGCACCACATATCTGTGTGAAGCTGGCTTTTCATCCATGACAGCTCTGAAAACAAAATATAGGGCCAAGTTGAGCCTTGAGGATGACATGCGTGTTGCCTTGTCAAAGACTGACAGCAATAAAGACTGTTTGTTTATTTCCTATGTTCGTTTTGTAAATTCCCAGTCACTGAGTGAAGATCTGCTGTTTTGCAAATATGTCAAAAACAGAGCGACAGCTGATGAGCTCTTCAAAATTATTGACAGTTACCTGACAGAACATGGACTGAAATGGGAGAACTGTGTGGGCTTTTGCTCTGACGGTGCGCAGGCCATGGCAGGGAAAAGGAGGGGGCTACAGTCGCTCATCAAGGGGGTCTCGCCAAACGCGCAATGGACGCACTGTAAATTAACAGAGAGGCGCCAGCGTCAAGACAGCTTAGCCCTGAGCTGAATGAGGTTTTGACAGAAGTTATAAACGTGGTAAATTTCATCAAAACCCGACCCCTGAAAGCGCGCCTGTTCTCTGTGCTGTGTGAGGAGATGGGAGCTGACCATTCTGCAGTGCTGTTTCACAGCGAGGCAAGGTGGCTCTCGTGAGGGAAGGTGTTGTCAATTTGAAAGGTCACAATATTGGTGTTATTTCAATAAATTTAAACATGGCCCATTTCATGACTATTTTGTTGGGGCGAGGGGGGGGGGGGGGGCCCAAGATATTTTGGTCCGCCAAAGGGGGGCCTGACAGAAAAAGTTTGAGAAGCACTGTACTAACCTATGGTGTGCTGGTCCTTCTTGCCCTCCAGGGCGACTCACAGTAATTCCCCACACACCCACACTTCTCCTAATACTTCCCGCACCCTCCCACACCCGGTGGCAGTAGTGATAGATATATACTTTCTCTCCAAAGCAGTACCTTTCCTTGCTGAGCAGAGATCTGTCCCAATGATGTATAGGCCGTGGGTAAGAAGGGGTTAAACAATAATATACCTTACCCGAAAGGAAGGGGTTAAACAAGACAACACATTAACGGACACGCACACAGTGATCCCATTTAGTTCTCTTTACTGAAGCTACTATCCTATTATTCACACAAGGCACAATGAGTAAAGCTCTTCCCACTTACACGAGGCACAATGAATAAAGCTCTTCCCGCTTACGCAACCCAATGAATAAAGCTCTTCCCGCTTACACAACACAATGAATAAAGCGCTTCCCGCTTACACAACACAATGAATAAAGCTCTTCCCGCTTACACAACACAATGAATAAAGCGATTCCCACTTACACAACACAATTTAACCAAAAGACAGTGGGCCCACAGTGTCATAATCACGGCACGGGCCTACTTCACTCCCCCTCCTTTTCCCCTCACATCTTCCACACGCTCCTCTTCATCCCCCTCTCCATCCACTGCACACTCCTCCTCATCCTCTCCTTCTCCAGTCACCCCTTCCTTTACCCTCATACGCCCAGCTGTATTTCATCCCCCTAATTCGCACACGGTCAGGCACCCCACTCTCCACAGCTGCACTCAATCCTTCCCTGATGGGGGGACTACTTCTACACCTCGACGCTGACCAGAAGCGGTCGTGGTATTAATTACCACTGCCCAGGTACGACGTCTCTGCCGAAAGCTCTGCTAGATACCAACCGTGTATTTGCCTACTCTAACCTGTTTCTCTCCTGTGCCCCAAAGGACCGCCGTCCCTGCCTGGACGTCACCTGTCCCAGAAGAGGAACACTTGTTCTCCCGCTGCAACCCAGCAGCTTCCAAGACAAGCACCAGGACCGCTTGCTCGCTCACTGCCGCCACGGCAGCCACAAGACAGAACATAACCCTGTTCTATTCCCCCCAATTCCTGTGTTGCTCATTTGACATTAAACACCCTTGAAACCGCTCCTATCTCTTCTCGTATATTCAGCAATTGGGCTGTGCTCCAGACCCCAGTTCTCACAGAATACCACGACCCTAACGATGACAGCACCAGCTGTACACGAGACCGAGGAATGGAAGAAGTTTCAGAAGCAGTCTGTGAGTATCATCAACGGCCAGACCGCCCGGGTCGACCAACTCGCTCACTCCCTAGACGCCGTCACGGCGCAGCTGGCCGCTCTCGCCCTCGACTCCGTTGAGCGAGAAACACAGTATCTCCGTATCGAGGCACACTTGGCACAGCAGGGCCTACCAGCCGCTACCCCCACTGCACCAAGCCCCCCGCATAGAGAACCCCCTGTCCCCGCACCAGAACGTTACGACAGAAGCGTCTCCAAATGCAGTGCGTTTTTATTCCAGTGCTCGTTAGTGTTCGAACAACAACCCCACACGTTTCACAGCGATAGGTCTAAAGTAGCTTACCTGTCGGCGCTGCTCACAGGCGCGGCGTTGAAATGGGCCACCGCTCTCCACTTTAACAATTCCTTGCTCTGCAATTCGTACTCCGAGTACGTCGACGACATGCGTAAAGTGTTTGACCACCCTCCAGATGGCTCAGAGGGGGCCTCCGGCTTGTTTTCGATCCGCCAGGGAAGCCGCAGCGTAAGCGAATACGCTATCGATTTCCACATCCTCGCCGCCGGCTCCGACTGGGGGGACACACCGTTGCGAGGCGCATTTCGCCAGGGCTTGAACGACGCTATTAAAGACGAGCTTGCGTCCAAAGAAAGACCCACCTCCCTGAGCGAGCTAATCCATTTGGCCAGGGAACTGGACCTGCGTCTTCGGGAACGTCGTCGAGAGAAAGCTAGCACCGCTCGTTCGCCTATACCCGGTCCGCCTCGTTGGGCCGTCCGCGCTGAAGAAAATAGTTCCTCCGAGCCCTTGGATCTCGACCGCTCACGTCTCCCCCCCAGCGAACGCTGACACAGGCTCGCTACAGGAGCATGCCTGTACTGCGGTCAAACAGGCCACTCCGTTGCCTCATGCTCGCTTCGCCCAAACGACGGGGCTCGACAGTAGCGCTGGGCGTCTGTTCGAGTCTTGATATCGCTCCCAGCTCCGGCCCAAACATGCTATTCCGCGCCACACTGTGTCTGAATAACCAAACACTCCCGTTATCTGCCCTGGTTGACTCGAACTCGACGAGAACCTCATCGACGCCGGAGTAGTCTCTCGTTACAACATCGCTACTGACACCTTGCCGATACCCCGTGATGCCCAGGGGTTAAACGGGAAACTTCTCACGCGGATTACTCGCCACACCGTACCCCTTCGCCTTCTGCTATCCGGGAATCACAGCAAGAATATTCGGTTTCACGTTACCACGGCACTTTAATCGACTCTGCTTTTGAGCCCCTGCAAGGTGCCACCATCTTCACAAAACTGGACCTCAGGAACGCCTGTCACCTTGTCCGCATGCGGGAGGGAGACGAGTGGAAGACGGCCTTCAAGACACCACTCGGCCACTTCGAGTACAAGGTAATGCCCTTTGGACTGACCAACGCCCCTGCTGTCTTCCAGGCCCTCGTCAATGACGTTCTCCGTGACGTACTCCACCGCTCCGTATTCGTCTACTTAGACGACATCCTGATCTTCTCCCGCTCCATGGAGGAGCATGTCCAGCACGTCCGCCGGGTCCTCCAGCGTCTTCTGGAGAACAAGCTGTTCGTCAAGGCAGAGAAGTGTGAGTTCCACGTCTCCTCCATCGGCTTCCTCGGCTACATCATTGAGGGCGGCAAGATCCGGGCGGACCCCGAGAAGATCAGAGCGGTGTCCGACTGGCCCCGTCCCACCAACGTCAAACAGCTCCAACGCTTCCTGGGATTTGCCAACTTTTATCTGCGCTTCATCAGGGACTACAGCCTGGTCGCGGCGCCCCTCACCCAACTCACCTCGCCTTCGGTGCCCTTCGTCTGGTCGGACGCAGTGGACTCCGCCTTTGCCGAGCTGCGCCAGTGCTTCACCACCGCTCCCATCCTCGTCCAGCCGGACACGTCCCGCCAGTTCGTGGAGGAGGTGGACGCCTCCTGCACCGGAGTGGGGGCGGTTCTTTCCCAACGCTCCGCCACCGACCAGAAGCTGCACCCCTGCGCCTTCTTCTCACGCCGCCTAACCCCAGCCGAGGTCAACTATGACATCGGAAACCTGGAGCTCCTGGCGGTCAAGCTAGCCCTGGAGGAATGGAGGCACTGGCTGGAGGGATCGGAGGTCCCCTTCCTGGTTTGGACGGACCACAAGAACCTCGCCTACGTCTCAACGGCCAATCGCCTGAACTCTCGCCAGGCTCGCTGGGCGCTGTTCTTCGCTAGGTTTAATTTCACCCTGACCTACCGTCTGGTTCCAAGAACACCAAGCCAGACGCCCTCTCCCGGCAGTTCGTCCCTGAGGAGGGTCCCACACACCCCGACACCATCCTCTCCACTTCCTGTCTGGTGGCCACCGCCACCTGGGAGATCCAGTCCATCGTCAGGGAGGCACAGCGTGCCCAGCCGGACCCAGGTTACGGTCCACCTAACCGGCTTTTTGTCCCTGACCTTGTCCGCTCCCAGGTGCTCGAGTGGGTTCACGCTTCCCGGTTTGCGTGCCACCCGGGGATCGACCGGACACTATCCCTGCTGAAGAGGCACTTCTGGTGGGTCACCATGAGAGAGGACACCCACGCTTTCGTCCTGGCGTGCACCGTCTGTGCTCGTGCGAAGGCCTTCCATCGACGGCCCGCCGGGCTCCTTCGTCCGCTCCCAGTCCCCGGTCGGCCCTGGTCGCACGCCGCCCTGGACTTCGTCACCGGCCTTCCCCTCTCACACGGTAACACTGCTATCCTCACCATTGTTGACCGTTTCTCAAAGGCTGTGCACTTCGTTGCTCTTCCCAAACTCCCCTCTGCTGCAGAGACTGCTGACCTGATGGTACTCCACGTCTTCCGACTCCATGGGATCCCGGCAGACATCGTCTCCGACAGGGGCCCTCAGTTCATATCCCAGGTCTGGAGGGCTTTCTGTCGGGCTCTGGGGGCCACGGTCAGCCTCTCCTCCGGGTTCCACCCACAGACCAACGGCCAGTCGGAGCGGGCCAACCAGGACCTGGGATCCGCACTCCGCTGCGTGACAGCCCGGGACCCCTCCTGCTGGAGCGCCTTCCTGCCATGGGTCGAATACGCCCACAATTCCCTGTCTTCGGCTGCCAAAGATCAGTCCCCCTTTGAGTCATCTTTGGGCTACCAACCCCCGCTGTTCCCTGCCCAGGAAGAGGAGATCGCCGTGCCGTCGGTACAAGACCATCTCCGTCGCTGCAGGCCGATCTGGGAGGAGACGAGGGCTGCGCTGCTCCGAACTGCGGACCAGAACCGGCGCTTCGCCGACCGCCACCGGACCCCGGCTCCCGCCTATGTACCAGGTCAGATGGTATGGCTCTCATCTCGGGACCTGCCACTCAAATCCGTCTCACGGAAACTAACCCCCCGTTTCGTGGGGCCCTACAAGATCCTGTCCCTCATAAATCCCATAGTCTCCAGTCCCCTGTCTCCCCCTGCTCCAGAGCCCCCTCCTCCGCTGGTGATAGACGACCACCCGGCCTACGTGGTCCGGGAGTTGCTGGGCGTGCGGCGACGCGGCCGCGGCTTCCAGTACCTGGTCGACTGGGAGGGCTACGGCCCGGAGGAGCGGAGCTGGATCTCCCGGTCGATGATCCTGGACCCGGATCTCGTCCGCGACTTTCATCGGGCTCAGCTGCACTCAATCCTTCCCTGATGGGGGGACTACTTCTACACCTCGACGCTGACCAGAAGCGGTCGTGGTATTAATTACCACTGCCCAGGTACGACGTCTCTGCCGAAAGCTCTGCTAGATACCAACCGTGTATTTGCCTACTCGAACCTGTTTCTCTCCTGTGCCCCAAAGGACCGCCGTCCCTGCCTGGACGTCACCTGTCCCCGAAGAGGAACACTTGTTCTCCCGCTGCAACCCAGCAGCTTCCAAGACAAGCACCAGGACCGCTTTCTTGCTCACTGCCGCCATGGCAGCCACAAGACAGAACATAACCCCGTTCTATTCCTCCCAATTCCTGTGTTGCTCATTTGACATTAAACACCCTTGAAACCGCTCCTATCTCTTCTCGTGTATTCAGCAATTGGGCTGTGCTCCAGACCCCAGTTCTCACACACAGTTGAAACAAAAAGCCTGTATAAGCCGGCAATCCCCAAAATAACAAACATTGAGGCGCCCCTAATCAATGGTACACGTGCCAGTTCAAAGTACTGATTCTCTTCGCCTCTGAAAGGGCACGCGCCGCACGAAGAGAATGTTTACCCCAGGCTCCAGCACTCGGAGTGCTCACTGTAACTGGCTTGTGTGTACTTAACCAAGGGTTGGCCTGCTCCTGCAACGAATGTCCGTGTTGCGAGACGGCCGTCGAACGGTCCCGTGCTTGTCACCTGTGACAGGCAGGGGCGGGCTGGGTTGACGTTAGGCAGGCGACGGCTGGAGGTGGGTGTAGTCCGGCGACGTCCGTTGAGGGGTCCGCTGCTGCGACACGCGGGCTAAACTGTGGTGCTAGGCCTAACTGAAGCTAAACTGTGGATCGGGACGACCCCCTGTCCTGTCGCCTATACTTTAACTAAAATGCAACGCGTGCAATATCTACCACACTCTTCGGCAGTAACACGTCTGCTTCTTTGTTCACAATGTCTCTTTAGCATTAACTGGAAGCTAAGCTATCGCATACGACATTACTAACCCGCCCCGTGACGGGTGTCATATCTCGCATGTCCTTAGTGTCTAGAGCTCCGCTCTACACGTCCGCTTGCTTCTGTGTAGAAACGATGAAGAGGCTGTTCCGTTGTCTGAGTTCTGCCTTCAGCCCTCCCTTCTTCTTCTGTTGTCACTCCTGCCCAACGTCACACCAGCTCCCCCTGGCGGCAGTCCAGTGCATGCTCCACTATTAAATGTCAAAGTTAGGTAGGGGAGTTTACACAACGTTATCCTGAACACAGTAGAGTACAAGGAATTAGGTTAGACGCATTGAATTATTGTTAGACATATTCAGGTGTCTACATACACTTGGAAGAATTTTAATATATATTTTTCATATGAAAGTCCATTATAAGTATGCAGTATGATAATTACATCTCTGACGTTTTTAACAAACCAAACGGTTGAAAATTTAGCAAGCTATGGCATGTTATGAGTGGGCGTGCTCCACCCACGCAAGATGGCCACCATGTGGCAACATCAGTCTCCGTTGGCCAGCAACGCGGGTGAGTCATCTAGTGATATATATCTATGGTGTAATGCACCACAGCATCACTGCAGCTAATCTTTAATGACCCTTGTTTCGTTGTGTTTATTTGTCGCCGCTAACCATGCAGAACCTCATGGCCGTCCCTGGGCATATAAACGCACAACACACACACACACACACACACACACACACACACACACACACACACACACACACTTCAATGTGCACATATGGGAGTACTTAGAATGTTCAGACCCCCCCTCCGATGGGTCTCTTTGTAGTTCAACTGGGGGTTATTCTGCCATAGTCATAACATGGGTAATGTACCATAACACTGGAGAGATGAAGAAAGATCTGCTCAATTCTGGAAGCAGAATATAGAGTCTGGAGAATATGGTCTGTGTGTGTGGGTGCGTGTGTGTGTCTGTGTGTGATACATTCTCCTTCGGTTTCTCCTTATCCACGTGTGAGATGAGGGAGAAGTAGAAGGAAAACGAACTTGTAGACTTGAGAAGTTTGAGGTAAAACATTTAAAGGAGACAATGAATGTGCATAATGTGTGAGCTTGCGTGTGCATTTTAAGTGTGCAAGTAAACAGACCACCGTCTGTTTAAGTATGCCAAGGAGCAGTGATGCCACAGATTACTTGTAAAAGTAATCCGATTACTGATTACTGATTACTCATTTAAAAAGTAATCCAAGTTACTTTACTGATTACTTGATTATCAGAGTAACTTAGTTACTTTGAAAGTAACTAGGTTACGAAGTCGTCGTCGTTCCTCCAACCATTTTTTAAAAACGCTTTATTGAAAGTGCATAAATTGTTTTTAACTTGTTTCTCTGCACATAACGTAAATTGTTAAACTAGTGCTTCAGCTTCTGTACCATCAAGTATGGTAAAGCAACAGTCTATGATGCTCACAGCATTAGAGCAGCCAGCCAGTGGTTTTACAAAACCAGTGTATCCATTCACATCTAACAAATGCAGGCTGAACTATTCAATTATATCAACTGTAACTATTAAATTGTTTTTATAAATGTCTCTCTATAAACATACAATCAGTCTCTCTTTAACATGTAAATTAACTGTAAATCTGGCAAATAAGAGCTTTTGCTCTGCCACCATCAAATATACATTAATCAAAAGGGAAAGAAACAATCTCTCTCTTTTGCTGTTTGGCTGGCCTCCGAGTCCTCCTGTACCTAGTCGAAGCATCGTAGTGTTGTGATTCCAGATGCTTTCAATGCAATTGGATGTGCTGTTTTTAGCGGTAGACAGTATTTACGTTTAGGTCGCTTTCACATATAGTTTTGGTGGACTCTGTGCGGTTCTGGGGGTGAAGTTGCAACATTGTTGCATTCTTCATTTGGTTCGCCTGCTTTCACACAGAGGCGGACCGAGACCTTCTGAACAATGTCACGCGGTCGAAAAGGGCGCTTGTCTATTGGACAGTGGAAATGTGTGTGTGGCTGCTGCGATCCCGTGTGTGCGCGCGCGTGTGTGTGTGTGTCTGTGTGTGTACTGCGGAGCCCTTCAGATCAGCGGAGCCGAGTTTTGACATGGCATTGATCCATTGTTCTATTGAAGCACATTACCACCATCCTCTCGCTAAACAACTTGTAGACCACAGTGTTTTTATGAGTGCCCACAAGTAGCTGTTTTAATAATATAATAAGCCGCGCGCCTCGGTAATAATAATAAGCCGCGTTTTTTCTTCCTGTAAGCGTTTTGGGGTGGAATTCTCAGACGAATGCAACGGAGCCCTGCTGTCACACGATTGGCGCATATGTCACATGACGTGCTGTGAAGACCCGCCCTACTCTGCCTCTGATTCGCAGACTGTGGATGGGGAATGTGATTGGGCCAAAGCAGAGTCACTCACAGACAGAGAGTCCAGTCACGCCGCGGGGACACATTCTTGTGTAACCCTTTCACTGCCACACCACGTCACTCCCAAATAAGAAAAACAGCTCAAAAATGTATTTTTGACTGTCGAAAACGAAATAAAATACTGCATTCCGCCTGCATTATGAATTTATGATGAGATAGTAACGAAATAGTAACGCACAGCCACTTGGACAAGTAACTGCAATCAGATTACTGGCTTTTAAAGATTAACGCGTTAGATTACTATTTTCGGGGAAAAGTAATCAGATTACAATAACGCGTTACTTAGTAACGCATTACCGGCATCACTGCCAAGGAGCATGTGCGTTGGCTGGTTGGCTAGCGGACTATGCAGCTATACAGCATTGAGCTAACCTTGTTAGGTTAGCTCCGGATCATTGCACTAAGCTAACCTCGTGTTCAATTAAGCTAACGGAACATACTCTTGGACTGACAAACTGTACTGCATCAAGTTCACCTTTTGGACAAACGGCTGGTAGCCTAGCGCCCTTGATGCAATTTTACAGTATATTACCTCAACATAAAATCCGGGCCAGTTATATGTCAAACACTTGAAATGGTCCAACTTTTCAAAATTTCAAACTGTTTACTGGGGGCTGACATCTTGATTAGAATGTAAAACGTTATTTTCACTCCAAGTCGAATTCGATTCATCATGGCAGCGCCCAGTGAACAGACAGACTCTCCATTGACATTTTTTAGACGTTTTTCAACAACTTCGGGGTTAAGTGTTTGACAAATAAGTGGCCCAGACATTATGTTTAGGAAATATAAAATGCTTCTGAGTAAGTAGCGTACAGCCGGGAACTTTCAAATACGGTGTATGTTTCTGTGTGTGTATGTGTATGTGCATGCATGCAGAGAGTGTGTGTGTTGATGTGTGTGAATATGCATGGCTGTATGGGGGGTGGATAATATCAAACTGACAGTGTGCAAGTGCGTATACTGTATTAATGTGTGTGCGTCTGTGCATCTACCCCCAATTCTGAATGTATTAGATAGGGTACACGCGCCTTAGGTCTGGAATTTTACGCAAGTACTTGAGTGTGTTAAAAAGCCATTGCCTCGCTCCTGTGGGCGGAGACGTTCAGAGAGAATTTGGCAAAAGAAAGTCATGATTGCTAAGTCACGCTCCTATTCAACCCAGCCAGAAATGTATGTTGCACAGCATTCGCCAAAAGCTGATAGTGACACTTGTTAATGTAAAGGTGACCAAGTAGCCTCTGCTCCCTGCTAAAAATTAAAGGGGTGGTTTGTGTATTTTTACAATGATTGTTTAAAAAGGCCAACAAGATATCTTTGTTTTGCTTCCACTGATATAAGTGTGCAGTTGGTGAAGTGGTAGGATTTGACCCGCTTTGTTTTGTATTATTATGTTTTTGGTAGATTTGTATTGTTTTTACTACCGGGCAGTCCGGTAGAGAGAGAGAGAGAGAGAGGAACAACGGGAGACAGAGCAGGGGAAGACATTCGGCAAAGAACGCCGGGTCCGGGAATCGAACCCGGGTCGGCCGCTTCGCGACGCAGCGTGTTACATGGTTCGCCACTTGGGCGCCCCAAGGATTTGACCCGTTCATGCAGACAACCCGGGGGCCGGGTTCAATTCCACGGTAGAACAGATTCTTAATATTAATGTTTCCCATGTTCGGTTATGTCTAATAAGTTGCTCCAGCAATTTCTAGATTGATAGGGTCCCCTGTGCTGGAACCGGAGAGGTTCATTATGCGCGTGGTCAAATCTTCATGGTTGATACAAATGTATAAAACATGGCTAATCGAATGCAGTTTAGGTCAGGAGTTCAGTAGAGGACATGACTTTCTCTGGCCAGGAGAAGAACCAATGTCCCTCCAATTCTGTGAGCTCCCCGCTTTCTGGGAAAGGGGGGCGGGGGTTGTGGGGAGGGGTGAACAGGTGAAACAAAGAATACAGTGCGAGGGGAGAGGAAGGGGGGAGGAGGGGGGAGGAAGGGGGAGGAAGGGGAGGTGTGAACAGAGTGTAGCATCCTGAATATTCTGCTAAGTATTCAGAAGTGCTGACTAACTGTTACTTTCCCTGTGTGTGTATAAAGTGTGATAAACAGTGTTCCTTTTGATATCTCGCCCGGTCTAATAACGAGGTGAGGTGCTACTCTTCTCCGGCTTCATTATGGATCACTAACAATAACATTGAAGCATCTTTCTCCCGTGCTGAAGTGGTCCTATAGTGGGATCAGTTGCGGTTGCCAGCAGGGGGTAGTGGTGGCAGGTGGAGCGGAGGAGAGAGGGAAGCAACGAGGAAGAGAGGATTACCTGGGAGCCGGAGCACCAGGAAGCTCTCTTCGGCAGTGAACTCGACCATGAACAGTCGCAACGGGCGTGTGCTCCGGAAGAGCCCCGTTGAAGGAGTGATGTTGAAGAGCCCCGTTGGAGAGCGACGGGTGATAAGAAGTACTTGCTAGTTGACGTGTTATCCTAGAAGTACCAGCGATAGTGTGTGAGTAAGCGATACAGAACGAAGGACTAACGTCCATAGTTAACGGGTTATAGTAGTAAGTGTGCGGTGTATTAGCATGCTGCTAACGGCTCCATCTGACTCCAGTAGACTACCGGGCACGCGGCGCTGAAGACCGGTGGTACAGTCAGCCACATTGCATTAGTAGTACAACCGATAGCAGGAGGGTGCACTCAGACCCGCAGTTTAGCTGTGTTTAGGGTAGCCAAACAGTATTAGCTCGCGCGCCAGCATCAAACAACAGCCGCAGTGGACGTCTCCCCGACGCCGCAGAGGATGCCTCTTCCCACCAGCAGAGGTCGCCACCACAGCACGCTCCTCCAGTTCACCACTGCCCATGCTGTTCACTCCAGCCCGCTGGCTGTGCTCGCGGGATCGCCCGACGCCATCTTGTCACCTGGACGAGAGGTGATAGGAGTGGGTCCGCCATCTTGGCTAAGTACGAACGGTACCTCGTGTGCCCACAGCAATGTCCATTCAAGCGAACGCTAACGACCAATGTCTAAGGGGTACCCCAAACAATATAAGCCGGCTTTAGTGTAGGTTTTATTTGGTAACGTGGGCCCACATTTACTTGGTTTCTTTTGTATTATTATTATTGTTATTTGAATTCCCAATGAATCATCTACTTTGTGCCTGGGTCTCCCCTAATCTAAGCGGGGTTATTATTAATGTATTGAGCATGCGGTGCCTATGATGGGAATAGTGTTCCCCTACATTACCAGTGAGAGCACCCGGTGCCGTTTATGAATACGTGCTATCTGAATAATCTGAAGTACAACTTGTAACTGATAAACTGACCAGGCTTCATATAAAGTAGACAGAATTGGGAGCACTGTGTGTGTGTCTGTTTCTTCCATATATGCTAACCTAACCCCTGGGTAAATACTTGTGACTGGTATAACTATTTAACCCTTCCACCCCATTCGCAGCACATTAATTAAAGGGTCTATACAGGTGGTCAAGGAAGGGTACTGCTTAAAGGGAAGTGAGAGTGTGTGGGGAGCTACTGCTGACCGCCTTGGAAGGCGAGGGAGACCAGAGTACCACGTTCCAGGCCAAAGACGGGGGTACATATAGATCCAATTCTATAGTATCCTGCTACCAGGTGGCTTTGTACTACTACTCCCATAAGCAGGGATAATCCACCCTTCTACAAGAGGAAACATTATTTTGAGAGCATATTGTTGCATATTGCATATTGTTAAAGTTGTAAAATAATTATATTCATGCTAGTTGTCATCTATTCCTAGAAATGTCATTTGTCTCCTTTAAATGTTTTACCTCAAACTTCTCAAGTCTACCACTTAGTTTTCCTTCTCCTTCTCCCTCATCTCACACGTGGATGAGGAGAAACCGAAGGAGAATGTAAGTGTAGAAAGCGCCTGTGTGGGCAGCAACGTACTGTAGCAGCGCTTATCTTGCAAAGCTACTGTACCTTCTCCTCCTCCCTGGCGTTATCTCATATGGCTCTACGTGTATGCAGTGTGTGAGTAGCTACTACATGCACTGTGTGTGTAAATGGTAAATGGACTGCATTTATATAGCGCTTTTATCCAAAGCGCTTTACAACTCGTGCCTCACACTCACACATTCACACACCGACGGCGGAGGCAACCATGCAAGTTGCCAACCTGCTCATCGGGAGCAGTTAGGGGTCAAGTGTCCTTGCATGGTTGCCTCAATCATTGGTGTGTGAATGTGTGAGTGAATGGGTGAATGTGAGGAACAAAATTGTAAAGTGCTTTGGATAAAAGCGATATATAAATGCACCATATACCTCCTGAGCCACTGTCTGTGTGTGTGTGTGTGTGTGTGTGTGTGTATGTGTGTGTGTGTGTGTGTGTGTGTGTGTGTGTGTGTGTGTGTGTGTGTGTGTGTGTGTGTGTGTGTGTGTGTGTGTGTGTGTGTGTGTGTGTGTGTGTGTGTGTGTGTGTGTGTGTGTGTGTGTGTGTGCGTGCGTGCGTGCGTGTTCGTGACCGGACATCTCAGCCTTCCTAGGGCATGGGCAGTTGGCCCAGAATGAGTAGCACTTTCCTCCTCCCCTCAGAGCTTGCTCTCCTTTGGGGGCGCGTCCTGATTCAGAAAGGCCAGCCACCTCAATCTGTAAAAACACAGGCCATTTACAGGCCCCTACACAGCACTTCCACTAGTATTTATAGCACAGTATTCCCCCCATGCCCAAAACCCTGATGCACCTTCCATTGTTATTGCTACTGGGGAGGGCACGACATTTACAGTGTAACGCACCGCTCTTCCACTACGCTGTTGTAACACGAGGGCTCTGCGGCACATGGTCGCCCGGCTGACGGATGAAGTGAAGAGAGGTAGGCGTGGTTTCAGAACCTACAGAGTACAAAGACTGACAGGGGAGGCGGGCTGGGCTGGCGGCCCAGTGGACCAGGCTACATATTGTGTCATAACCCCCTCCACCCTTCTCTTCAGAATCAGAATCAGAAAGGTCTTTATTGCCAAGTAGTTTTTACATACAAGGAATTTGCTTCAGTCGTTTTCGGTGCGACATTAGCGGACAGACATTAACAGACAGATAATACAATAAAGAGGTGGAGTAAGATCAAATTAAATAATTTCCTCTTGTCACTCGCTACCGTATACTACTGTATCTAACCTGCCAGTGTAGCACTTGTGTCACTAACAGTAACAGCTGTTCGCCACGGGCACAGTTCTAGGTTCGAATGAGGAGAGGAGTAATATGCACAATTAAAAGAATAGTAGACCAGAGACAGAGTTATAACAATAACCGGTGTTTTAATTAAAAGCGCGCTAGCTAGACAGTAATAATACATACAGACGTAAAGTACAAGTAATGGTTTGAAGTATCCCTTATGACATAATTTTTGGATTATGTCATAAAATATGACGACAGACATTCGAAGCTTCGTTCGAATACTTCAATAGAAGCTTCGAATGTTAAAAAATGACATTCGGTACAGCCCTACCGTCAGCTATGCAGGACTGCCAACATCAACTGTGATGAAATTGAAAAGCTTGTCTTTCTCAATCCTAACCACGCTGTACTCGAGTGAGTTGATTCCATCTTCATCCATTTTTACTCCTGCTTCTGCTATTAGATCAAATCTTTTGTTATTAGGCTCATTTCCAAAGTCTCTCTGGTGCCTGATCATCATGTATCTGCCAACTATTTGGTCTGGCCGAGAGAGAGGGGACATGCCACGGAATTGAATGCGTGTTTGAATTTCGTCGTCCTCACCTCCCCAACCCCAGAATAAATTGGAGAAACCGTTGATCTTCAAGAACTGTTCTTTAGACAGTGATGTCACTCCACCAAAGAAATTTACATGGGGCAACTGGAAACCCAACGTGTCCACAGATGCAGCCAGGTGCCGAGGGTGGCTAAAACATTTGTAGATGTTGCGGTCGTCCATGGGAACCAGGTCCACATCATTGAAGACAAAACAGTCGTAGTCGTACTCCTTCAGGGCCTCAACGAAGCCCACGTTCATCAGCTTTGCTTTGTTGAACTTCCCGTCGCCGTGCTGGTTGATGACGTAGATGCCGTAGTCCAGCTGCTGGCGTTGCAGGATAGGATGGAGGTAGTACAGCCAGTACTTCAGGTGGTGGGTCCGATTGCGAAATGGGACGATGACCGCCACCTTCTGTCGGGCGATGCAGTCTCAGGGTTTGAACCGCCCTCCAGCTCGGAGGTCAGGGTTCGCCCTCATGACCGTGTCTAAAGTCATCGGCTGGTTGAAGTTCACTGCCAATGGTCCCACCAGTTTAGGAGGCGTTTCGGGACACAGGTCCAGCACGGGCAACGTCTTAGTTTCAGTGGATGGATTTCTCGTTGACAAGGAGACATGCGTTTTCTCATCCGTGGTGGATTTGTTCCAATATTGTTTGGGATACGCCAAACAGATAAGCACCCAAAGCACACAACATACTGTTATCACTATAAATCCTTTTCGCAGCATCTTCAATATATCCACAGCAAAACGCAAGGCACCTTGGTTGAGAAATGCAGGTTTCAGTCTATGTTGTTTAGTCCATTCAGTCTGTTCAGTACTGTTTCAAGATGCAAAAAAACGGAGGAACGCCCACTTATATAGAGACCCAAATGTTCTAGAATGTCGGTTATGCTTATGACATCATACGGTGACATCACGAAGGTTCCATAACTTTCTATCATGACATCATACGGTGGTTTTTACATTCTAGAAAGTTCTATTATGACATCACCACAAACATTACAGAATGTTCTATGTTCAAGTAAGGACTATTACATCACCACAAACGTTCTAGAATGTTCTATGTTCTAGAATGATCTATTATGACATCATACTGTGACATCACAAATGTTCTTACATAATAGCATTAACTTTTATGTTCTTATTCAATGGCATTAACTATTTATGTCCCTATGACTAAATAGTTATGAATCTGAAACCTGGGTTACACCAGCAATGTGAACCCAGAAATGCACCCCATAGTCTTGTTAGAAATTTACAGTATGGGTCCTTAGCACTTACCACACTGCTGGATGCTAACTTGCTATGTTTGGCAACTTGCATAATTAGCATGAATTAGCATAATTTACATTTACATTTACATTTAGTCATTTAGCTGACGCTTTTATCCAAAGCAGCCGTTGGTGTGTGAATGTCTGAGTGAATGGGTGAACGAGATAAAAGTGCTATTTATAAATGCAGTCCATTTACCATTTACCAAGCAAACAACGCATGTTTGAGAGGGGCGCATGAAATCCCCCAGGGAACGATGAAAATAACAGTATGGTTAAGTTGTAGTCTCTCTCTCTTTCCACCTGGTCATTTATGACATGGTTAAGGGTAGTAGTTGCTCTCTCTTAGTAGTCTCTCTCTTTTAGCACTCTCAGGATCTTTGCCCGGTCCTCTGCGTCCAGCTCCTGCCATCCTTTATCCTCTTCTTTGTGTCTTCTTCTTCTTTAGAATTTCCGGCAGTATAGACGCATCGTGGCGTATTACTGCCCTCCGCAGTTCTTTTGATGAGCTCTTCTTCTTCTTTCTTCTTTTGAATTTCCCGCAGGCGTATTACTGCCCTCCTCAGTTTTTTTTTTTTTTTAAACTTTATTTTTTTGCGTTTATCGCCTTTCTGGTCAAGCATGACCGACAGTTGTAGGGTGAAACGGGAGAGAGAGCAGGGGGAGACATTCGGCAAATGACGGCGAGTCCGGGAATCGAACTCGGAGTCAACCAGATCCGTGACGCAGCACGGAGTCCCGCGACGCAGCGCGGTAACATGGTGTGCTACTGGAGCACCCTCCTCCTCAGTTCTTATACTACGCTAGTGGTGTGCCATAGTTAGGCCTCTGGTAAACCAACTTTTGATTGTTTACCCTCTTCTTCTTCTCATCTTCAAAACACACTATCTCCTTCTTCTCTGCTCTTTGTGTCTGTTGGGCTTCTTTGTCTTATTCAATGCTTCAATCCAATGACTTGGGAAGCCGGTCGGGTATGAGTCCCGGTCGCTGCAACAGTGATTCCTACTGGTCGGTTGGGGTGCCTGTTCAGCAGGGAGGGGATGTGCGGGAGCTCTCCCAGGGATCCTCCTTGCTGTCAGGTTAAAACAAGCGGCTGGCAGCTGCACATGTATCGGAAGAGGCATGTGCCTCGCCCGCTCGTGCTCTGCGCTCACAAAATGCGGGGCTTCTATCGATTCCTAGGGTTAAAAAGAAATCCGCCGGCCACAGAGCCTTTGTCTACCGCGCTCCCTACCTGTGGAACAAATTACCTGCCGTCGTCAGGGGCGCCTGCTCTGTCGAAGCTTTTAAATCCCTGCTTAAGACCCATCTTTTCTCTCTCTCCTTCAACCTACCTCTCACCTGGTCAGGGACTGACCTTTAGATTAATCTGTCTAGTTTAGTTAGGATGTCTATTTTCTCCCATCTCTGCTTTTCCGCTGTTGAAGGCAGAGGTTCTGTGTAGGATTGTTAGTAACTGTCTAACTGCATATATAACTGTTTACACTAGTAACTGTCTAACTGCATATATAACTGTTTCCACTAGAGGGCGCTCTAGGCGGAGACACTCAGGAACACCACCAGGTGGCGAGTATAAATAGAGGTGTCTCCTCCCACTTCTTTCTCTTTCCCCCAGTCTCTCAGTGTAAGGATTCGTTGTTGGTGGTGTGGACCCAATAGCAATAACAGGAACGAGAGAGATAGACAGGCAGGACACAACGGGGTGTAGTTGGAAAAAGGCTTTACTTTGCTTTAACTACAACAACAAAATAATAAGTACCACAGCATAAGCTGGCAGACAAAACAATACCTAACGTGGAGAGCACAGCACGGAAGGGTGCTGCGTCGAAACACAACCACACGTTGATATTGATAACAACAGATGTGATAAGATAGATTAACGGACCGACAGGGGAGTGACAGGAACAGACAGAATATATAGGGAGACTAATTACTAACAAGACACACCTGGACGACAAACAATGACAACAATAGATAACATGACAGTAAGGAACAACAATGATACATACAAATACAACACTAAACCAGACCAGGAAACAGAGTGGGTAACACACACAGGAATACAATAAACACATTGAACATTGAGGTAAACATTGAGGACATCAGGAGATTACACATATGAAAACCGACTAACAGAGGGAGTAACTCATTGAGTCCACTAGAGGGAGCTGCAGGGCAGGCCTTCTGAGGCGGAGGGATTGTGTGGCCAGCCTGGGGAGGAATCGAACCAGGGTGGGAAGAGCGGATCATGACAGGACCCCCACCCTCGAAGGACGGCTTCCAGACGTAACGGAAGCAGCCATGGGAAAGGCGGGGGGCCGGGACCCAGGGAGGTTGTGGGAGAACACGGGGAGAGCCTCTGGGAAATGGGGAACAGGATCAGGCTGGGGCAAGGGGGGGGCCGGAGACGGAGACAGGGGCCCGGTGAGGGGGGCCGGGGACAGGAACAGAGGCCCGGAGAAGGGACCGGAGTGGGGGGATGGTGAAATGAAAACCGACTAACAGAGGGAGTAACACATTGAGTCCGCTAGAGGGAGCTGCAGGGCAGGCCTTCTGAGGCAGAGGGATTGTGTGGCCAGCCTGGGGAGGAATCAAACCAGGGTGGGAGAGCGGATCCTGACACTCAGTGAAAGAAGACCTGTAGTGTTACTGCTCTGCCATGTGAATAATAAACCACACCAGTTAAGGCTCAAGATAGAAACCATGCCTCTTGACCACATTATTGTCGCCCTATAGCCGAATTCTGTTAAAGCCCAACCTCCAGGTTAAACCCTACTGATCAATTATGGGTAGTTTACATCATTGGTATATAATTTCATTATTTATTTTTTTCCATTTGACACCGGAAATGCCACTCTGAAAGAGTTAAAAAGGTCCACGCACGAATAACATGCACGTGCGAATCAAAAAAGCTTATCAAACGCCGACGTCACAACAGGACAACAGGTGCATATTAATGAGCCGAATCTAAAAGCTTATCAGACGCTAGCACCTAGCACGGCCGTGACGTCACTTCAGGAAACGTATGCCTTATGTCCGTCCGGGTCATAGTACTAGATCAATGGTGGCTCACTCGGTGCATCACAGTTAGCCTATATCTCCGCCGTCCCTGCTACACGCAGTCGGGACCACTACACTCACTGACGTTAGCCTATAGCCCGCCGTCCCTGCGGGTGGTTCTCTCCTCTTTGTGTGCCCCCGTCCCCGCGGAGGAGCTTGTGGACTCGACAACAGCGGCGGCCGCAGGGCGCCGGAGCCCGCAGCGCTAGTTAGCTCATAGCTATCGTGTAACACTAGCCTTTACGGGCTCGAGCACCCTACGGCTGCCGCCGCCGTCGCGTCCATGGGCCCCCCGGCAGGGCACCCGTGGGGACGGGGTGTACAGAGAGGAGAGAACCATTTTGGGTCGGCCGTTCATGTCGGCCAGCGAGCCGGATGTCGGGATATGTTGTTAGCACAATAGCTACCAAGCTAAGCTATGTTATCTACTAACGTTATAAACACAATATGTGTACAACGACACAATGATTTACATTATTACAAATATGGTAACGTGGTTGTGGCTTTTACAAATAGTGGTTCGCTTTAGAGATGGATGGATGGCTATAATCACGGAGCAATAGTGAGGTGAAATAGATACATTTCCATTCGGCTAGTAGTAGCAAGCATATATCTATGGTAGCAAGGCTCTGCCTGCCACTAGCTGTGTGACTCTCAGCGCCCCCTGGTGAGCCCCCTGTTGTCCTGCACCTGTTGTGACGATCATTTCGATTACACACGCACGTTATGAACCATTGATTAAAATATGCACGTGCGTGGTGATTGTGTTGGGCAGACAAAATTTTTGATAAAAACGCTAAAACTGGGTCAATTTCAATACTTTTTTTTCCCTTCTTCATGAAAGCCACTGTTGGCCTAGTCCACATTGTTTATTGAACAAAAATACAACGTGGAGGTTGACCTTTAACATCCGCAGCACTACAAACATGGGAACTCTCTAACCCCTGACCGGAGTATTGAACGTCCCGTGATTAAGACGGGGAGGACGTGACCCTCTGCGCCGCCCCTGTGCCTCAATAGATTCGCTATCAGCTCTATCTTTAATCTTTCAAAATGTTCAGTTGCTATCGCTATCAGCTCTATCTTTAATTTTTCAAAATGTTCAGTTGCTATTGCAAGCACTCGTCTGTGTTTCACTACACACATGAGTGCATGCTTACCAACTGTTAGTCTGCAACACTAATATCACCGACATCTAAGAAGGGAGATCCCCCCTTGAATGGCCCTTCTAAGGTTTCTCTCCTCCACACTGCATGTGGTGCATTTTTCCCTATTGTTAGGTTTTAGTGAGTTTTTCCTTACCTTCGCGTGGGGTATGTCTGGGAGTGCTTGCATTCATTCATTTATTTGCATTTATTTTAAATTTGTTGGACCTTATGGTGTTCTTGTTTTATTCTTGACTTATTGTTATGTTTCTTCTTGACTTGTTTAAAGAAGATGTGTCTGGCCCATGGGGACATTAACGTGTGTTGTTGGGCCTTACAAATAAATTTGATTTGATTTGATTTATGTGGTAGTCTACACCTTCTCCAGACTGACAGTAGGGCAGCATGTGGTAGTCTACACCCTCTCCAGACCAACAGTAGGGCAGCATGTGGTAGTCTACACCTTCTCCAGACTGACAGTAGGGCAGCATGTGGTAGTCTACACCCTCTCCAGACTAACAGTAAGGCAGCATGTGGTAGTCTACACTAGGGCTGGGCGATATGGCCAAAAATGATATTGCGATAACGATATCGATAACTTCTTCTTCTTTTGTGTAATGTCAGAGGTCAAACTCCGTATCTTGTAGCCATGCCCTTAACTCTGGTCCCACATCAAAGAGGCTGGCTTCCGAGGGTGGTTTGTATAGGGGGCAGATGGTCAGGATGTGGTCAACAGTCTGCTCAGGGTCTCCACACTCACATGCAGCGCTGTCTGCCAGGCCCCACTTCTTTAATGATGCTTTAAAGCGACCAACCCCAGATCTTAAACGGTTCAGCAGAACCCATTGCCGGCGTGGAAGATCGTCTCCTGTGGCGCCATCTCCTGGATCCCAGATGTAGTGGTGGATACGGGTTGGCCCAGCACTCTCCCACTCTCTCTTCCAGGCTGCCGCCAGCCATCCATTTCTGGATAGGTCCTCAGTGGTGGAACGGAGCATCTCTTGTGCCACCTTGTTGTAGGGGTGGCGGGACTTGAGTCTGCTCATAGGTGCTGTTGTTGTTGTGGTGTTGTGTAGGATGTGCCAGTCATGCTTCACTGCCTTCCTTGCTAGGGCGAGAGTGGCAGCCTCTCGTCGTAGGCCAGCTGGTGCGATTCCTGCAAGGACTGGCAGCAGGAAGACGGGTGTAGCCTTCAGGCATCCAGTGATGATCCGGAGGGCGTTGTTAGTAGCCGCATCAACTTTTTTAACTTGTGGGCTTCTGCTCCAGACTGGGGCACAGTACTCCGCTGCCGAGAAGACCAGGGCTTGGGTGGATATCCGAATGGTCTTGGCAGTGGCTCCCCAGGTTGTACCTGCAAAGCGTCGGATCAGCGCAACCCTTGATGTTGTCTTTGCCCTGACATCTTCGAGGTGTTGTTTGAAGGACAGTGTCCGATCCAGACGCACACCAAGGTATTTAGGGGCTTGCTGGGACTCCAGACGCTTGTGGTCAGCATATACCTCCAGTTCCCTCTTGGCGTCTCTGTTGCAGAGATGGTATGCTGCTGTAACGGTCTTGCTGGTGCTGAGCTGTAGGCGCCACTTTTGTAGATAGGCTACTAGGATGTCCATGTCTTGGTTAAGACCGTCCTCCAGTGCCTTCCATGTGGGTCTTCTCAGCATGATGGCAAGATTGTCCGCGTAGCCGTACTTTCTGGATGCTGTGACTGGGAGATCGTAGATGTAAATATTAAACAGCATCGGAGAAAGGACTGACCCCTGTGGGACACCGTTCCTCAGTCTTCTGAGCCTGCTGCGCTGGCCATCGCTGGTGTGTAGGACAAAACTGCGGTTAGACAACATCTCCATGATAAACTTCACCATATGCCGATCAGGTACCATCCTCATCAGCTCCAGGTGGAGTCCACGGTGCCAGACAGTATCGTCTGGTCAGGTCCAGGTACACTACCCCCGCTTTCTCATTAGCCTGGAAGCTGTCCTCGATGTCTTGAGACAGTAGTGTTACCTGGTCCACTGTTGATCTACCACGTCGGAAACCTGTGGGAGTTGTGTGTCAATTACTGGCTCAATGCGGCTATGGATCATTCTGTGTAATTCCCCACACACCCACACTTCTCCCAATACTTCCCGCACCCTCCCACACCCGGTGGCAGTAGTGATAGATGATACACTTTCTCCCCAAAGCAGTACCGTTCCTTGCTGATGAGCAGAGTCCTGTCCCAATGATGTTATAGGCCGTGGGTAAAAAGGGGTTAAACAATAAAATGCATTACCCGGACAGGAAGGGGTTAAGACAACAGACACAGTAACAGACACACACAGGCTTTTAAATCACTCTTGAAAACCTACCTGTTCTCCTTGGCCTTCCCCCCTACTTAATCACCACTAGACCCCTGGCCCTTCTATCCTCTTTGTTTTACTGTGTCCTACCAGTTTTTATTTGCTTTCATTGCTTTATTATGTTTTTAATCTTATATCATGCACTATATTGTTTTGTTTTTGTTGCTTTCATTGCTTTGCTATGTTTTTTAATCTTATACCTTGCATCACATTATTTGTTTTTATCAACTTGCTTGTGAAGCACTTTGGTGTCAGCTGCCGCTGCCTGGAAATGTGCTATATAAATAAATGACTTGACTTGACTTGACTTGACAGTGCTCTCATTTAGTTTTCTTTACTGAAGGATTTATCCTGCTATTAACACAAGGCACAATGAGTAAAGCTCTTCCCATCCCGGTCACTATACAGTAATGGAACCCGTCCCTTTAAGGGTTGAAATACTGGGCACCTAGTGCTCTCACTCTACGGTATGGAACAAAGCTCTTCCCACACTGGTCAATACACGGTAATGGCACCCGTCCCTTTAAGGGTTGAAATACCTGTTCATTCACCCGTAGGTGGGGAGAGGGGGAAGAAGGAGGGAGAGGGGTACTGGAGCTACTAAATGGGATTTTATAAAGGAACACACGTTATCACACAACACATTTAACCAAAAGACAGTGGGCCCACAGTTGAAACAAAAAGTCCTATCTATAGCCGGCTTCCCCAAAATAATAAACGTCGGGGCGCCCCTAATCACTGCTACCAGTGTCGGTTCAAAGTACTGATTCTCTTCGCCCTTAAAGGGCACGCTCCGCACAAAGAGAATGTCTACCGATAAAGTTCCAGCACTCGGACCGTTCACGGTAACTGGCTGGAGGGTACTTAACCAAGGGCTGGCCTGCTCTCACCACCGAACGTCCGTGTGGTGAGATGGCCGTCGAGAAGTCCCGTGGTAGCCGGAGGCGGGGCTGGGTGGTCGTTAGGCAGGTGACTGCTGGAGGTGCGTGCAGTGCCGCGATGTCCGTTGAGTAGTGCGCTGCTGGGCTGGAGAGGTGGAGCGACACGCGGCCACAGTTTAGCCCGCGTGTCGCTCCACCTCTCCAGCCCAGCAGCGCACTACTCAACGGACATCGCGGCACTGCACGCACCTCCAGCAGGCGACCTGTGGTTTGCAACAGCTGAGAAGGTCAGGACCGCCGTATGCGGCTGAGCGGGGTTGAGGTGCTTGTTCGGGGGAGTCCGGCGGTCTCGTGGGAGGGGGAGGAGGAAATGTCTTGTCTGTCTTGTCTTTTGTCTTGTCCTACTTAACTTTAACTGGGGGAATTTTATTGGGGGGAGCTATTTTGCTATTTTGCTATTTCTTCACTGTTTGGGCACTTTTGCACGGTTCCTGTGAGTCTATGGAACACTCTGTAGGTTTTTGTTTTTCGGAAAGGTTCATTGTTTTGTATTTATGGTCGGGTACTCAGGGGCAGAGTTTTTCTACCTCAGGATCTTAAGCCGTTTTGAGGCTGGGCTCCAACCACTGTGTGGCCTGGTGACAATTGCCACATTGTTATGCAGCTGGAAATCTCTGACATCACTGATATGCACGTTTTGAGATGACTCAGTTTGGTGAGGGTGAGGGTTGTGAGGGGAATTGGAAGAGTGCGCCAACATGAGAATTAGAGACATAAGTCTTATTGATATAGAGCCACACAGCCGGGAAACGGTACTGAATACTGGGAAAGGCCAATTGTAAGATAGTACCCCTTTAAAATTTAAAATGTTGTACTCTGTTTTTATAAATTGTTATTTCTTTTATTATTATTGTTCTGTTATCTCCCTGTGAAGTTCTGTGTATTGTTATTATGGTTATTGTATTGTGTTGTCTTGTTTTCATGTTAAGTAATAATAAAAAAAAAATGATCAAAAAACTGTGGTGCTAGGCCTAACTGAAGCTAAACTGTGGATCGGGACGACCCCCTGTCCTGTCGCCTATACTTTAACTAAAACGCAACGTGTGCAATATCTACCACACTCTTCGGCAGTAACACGTCTGCTTCTTTGTTCACAATGTCTCTTTAGCATTAACTGGAAGCTAAGCTATCGCATATTCCATTACTAACCTGCCTCGTGCCTGGGTTTATATTCCGCATGCTTAATGTCTGGAGCTCCAGCTCCAAGCGACCTCTTGCTTCTCTGGAAAACGATGAAGAGGAAGTTCCGCCGCGGGCGCCGCGCCCTGAGCCCATCCTTCTTCACCTGTGTCTCCCCTGCCCAAGGTCGCCACCAGCTCCCCCTGGCGGTACCTGTATCATGTCCCACTATTAAGTGTCAATGTTAGGATATGGAGGATCAAGAGGGGTCAGCAAGTTACACAACGTCATTGTGAACACAGTAGAATGCAAGGAATTAAAGTTAGACACATTGAATTATTGCTAGACATATTCAGGTGTCTACATATATATATTTTTTTTAAACAACAGATGTATGTTTATTTTGCAGCAATTATTTGTCGTTGCCGCCATCTTTAGTGTTACATCCCCTCACACTCCAGTTTTTAGGCTGCAGCTGGTTTGAAAGCGAAAGTAAACTGGCTTCTTTGCTGGCTGTGGCTCCAGGGGAGTTGAACAGTTCTGGCTCTGCTAGTTTCTTTTCTATCTTTTGGCGCTTTTTTGGTGGACAAACCACAGCACATGTGCACCATGACTCGTGACTGGAGACTAGCTCTGCTAGCACACATAGCCTACTGTGTACAGACGGTTTCAAACTCTATTTTAAATTAGAAAGCAAACAAAATAAATGAGAAAAAAAGATAAAAATTTACCTCAATTTGGTCAGTATTGTCATTTGGACAAGCAAAGCCATTACTTTAAGTTGCAGGCAAGAAAGACAAGTCTGTCCACTGTCTCTGGTTTTAAAACTGCCCTGTTGCAGGTCACAAAAAAAAAAAAAAAAAAAAAAATCTTTTTCCGATATCGATTATTAAAATATATTGCGATAATTATCGTTATCGTTATATCGCCCAGCCCTAGTGTACACCCTCTCCAGACCGACGGTGGGGCAGTGCAACATGAAGTTTCCCAGCTTCGAGTTTTGTCAGGCAGCGAGGTGGATCCATCACCAGCATCCATGCACCTGCTGGATTTTGTACAAACTAAGTGGCCAAGGTACGAGTCGTGCAGCGGCCATTGGGTGAGAAGACCACAAGATCAAAATGATCACCACAAATGTGGATAGGGCTGTGCTTTGACTTCCAGAACCATAGGACTTCATCATAGGTAGTGTCAATATTTAGGTATTGAACCAGGTCTCAGTTACCATGCTTATGGCGGTAGCGATCATGGAGCTTCCATGCTTATGCTAAATCGACTCAATTAATCAAAATCAGCCACTTCAGGTTTAAAACGCCATTTTGAAAATGTCATAAATGGATTCAGCATCCTCAATAACCTCCAAAACCATCCAAATCGACCAAGCAGTGGCTGAAATATTGTCCATAAGTGATTACTGTATGCTACTTGTCACGTACGTGGGTTGTTCATTATCATTATTGCCATATTTTTAACACCATGTAACATCAGGTTAGTATATTTAGTATGTGTTATGTTATTTTTGTTTGTGTGATGTGTCATCTTCTAATCCTGTTTTTCTTTCTCCCTTTCCCAGATACCACTCATCCCCCTGCTTGAGCTGATTGCACCTGCTTGGTGCACCTGTGGGCAGTCAGTGGGATGAGTGGATATAGCCTGGAAGATGACACACACACGGGGCGCCTCATTGAATCACTGCCACGTTCCAGAGTGGAGTGGGGAGGTTGCCCTTCTTACCTAGCTGTATCTGTGGAGCGATATTGTGTGGCCTTCTGCCATTTACCACTTGGTGTGGATTAATCCATTTGATGGTTGTTGTGTCTGATGAATGACACGTTGACATTTTTGCTAAGTGTTTGTTTGTCTGTATGTATACTTTGTTTGTTCTCCCCTACCCTTTTCCCTGATCGGATATTGTTGTGGGTAAAATCCCCGCTTCAATAAATTTTATTTACTATTTGGAAAACGTCTTGTGTTGTTACTCTCTTACCTGCCCGGGACTGTGCTTTAAAGCATCTACTGAGAGAGGCTTGTCGTATATTCCTATATGAATATCTATTAATTACAGCACAGTGAGGTGCTAACTAGAGGAAGGGAAAGATCACAGTGTGATAGAAAACAATGGTCCTCAGCTGGACTCCCAAAAATAGCCAGTAGAGAATAAATGTGTACAGCCAAACAACCAGAAGCTATGGTCCAATATTCATTTAATTGCAGCGTGGGCCGAGAGTGGAATAATGCATTGGTTACATACAGGAAACTTCAAGCATAATACATGAGTTGTACAAAAGGATTTGATGAGGTAAATCACAATAGCCCTCACACGTTGGCTTTTTACATCAAAGACAGTATTGTACATAAATATTAGTCATGTTATATCAATGAACTGAGACCAATAGTACTCTTTGTCACCACATGATTAAACCTGGGTCTAAGATAGGCATCTTACTCTAGTTATCACAAACAGTGATTATTCCATATACAGTTTTACTCACATAGGGACAAAGTAGACCATGGTCGGTGGTGGGCGATGGAGACCAGAAAGACCCCCTGGGTTTGGTGTGTGGCGGGTCTGGCTGGCCTGCTCCTCTATCCTTACTGTTCCAATACTTATAGATTTCATGACCTCACTACTCTTAACCTAGTTCCACCAATCACAAGTATCTTAAAAACAGGCAGTCCTCATTTGGTGTCTTCTGGTCATGTGTGTGCCTGTGTGTAGCAGCCAGGGGTGGCCCCCTCCTTTTTGGACAGAGGGGGGGTTGGACTGTGGCCCCCTCCTTTTGGGTGTGTGGTTTTGTTTCACAGTTCCCCAACTGTCCTCAGGACTCCTTGTATGTGTCACAAACAGTTTTAGCATGAGGCTTTTATGACCTGCCCCGGTGTGTCCAACTGTTTTCTTCTAATTGAGTTAGTCGTCTCAACATGGGGGGTTGGCCTGAAGGCTCCCCAGAATGTCACACAACCCTGCTGCCTGCTACAGCTTGTTCCATCACTCTTGAGAGTCCATGTGATGAACTATTTACCATAGATATTTTCAGTTTTCATGGTTAGTCTAACATTTTGATTATGAAATTATGAAATTATGAAGTCAAGGTTACCACAATTCCTCCCTTTGACATTTTACTAATGTCATATTACAATTATCTTGACTTAATTTCTATACATACTAGCCATACAATTTAACATAATAACAAAAATCATAAACATTTGAATTTTTCTCAATTTTTCTTCTCAATTTTTTCCATTCTTCTTTGGTACATCTCATCAATTTTGGCCTTCTTGTCTTCTTCTTTTCTTTCCCACATTTCCCCTGACTATGGCCCCCTCCCGGGGAATCCAAAATGACCCATTCATCCAGAACCCCAATTAACCTACTCTGCCTTAAATGAAACAGTGTTTACCACTCTTTCATCAGGCCTCGTTCCTCTGGGCATGTTGAATATGCTAAAAACAATTAAAACAATTTAATCTAAACATTACACATTTAAAGTATAATCAATCACAATTTTTTAAAATTACAGTATCCGTTTACATGATCTGGGGGAGACAAGATCCATTATTATCACAATATTTTCATTTTACATTCATTCTCTGAAATAATCTCTTCTTTCTGCTAATTTTTTCCTTAAGATAGTACAATCACATCTGCATAATCAATCAATTGCTTCCCACCTATCCTCCCCCCTTTTATGACACATATAATGGTCATAATCTTGTCACTTCTTGTTTCCACAGCTCAGTTTTGGCAGAGGAAAGCAGAATTTCAACGAAAATTTTCTTTCAGTCATTCTCCTCACCCTGGCCATCTCCTCACTTATGTGAATGCATCTTTATCTGACCCTGCGTTGTGTAATTTATCCGCCCTTTGCTTGCGCGTCCTACCAAATCAATGTGCACAAGACAAAGCCCATCAGTACCTATTCAGTCTTGTCCCTGTCCCCTACAGTCCAACCACAACTCCACAACTCCCCAGAGAACCTTGTTCACACACTGTCAGCTCAGTCTTCAGACTGGCTCCGCCCCCCCAGGCCAGGTCATCCCAGGTCCAGTCATCGATTATCTCATGACAACCCGTCGTCAGATGATTCTTTTAGCGTGGAATGTCCTCCAAACTACATCCGTTCAGTTTTTACAACCTGGCCCCACCCGCATGGGGTTTGTATAGGCGGGGGTCTCCGTGTACAAGAATTCTCTCACCACAATTTGTAATTGACCACCATTGGACTGCAGAGTAACAGGGAAAAATGAAATCCTACGTTACCGCTCTTAATGTAATGTATTCATGTCTCTCCCACCGTTGACCTGCCTTTCCCCTCCTTTTTCTGAGCTGTTGAAGACACAAGCACAGAGCAAACCTTTTTACACAATATGTCAACATACTTAATAAGGGAAGCCATTAATTCCATATGCAAATCGTGGTGGCACTACTTAACTGTCATCGATCTGATCCAATGCATCCCAGCCTCGATCTGTTCCAATGCATCCCAGCCTTCAACAGTCCTCTCCCCAGATCATAAAAAAAAACATTTGGGAAGAAAAAGAGAAAAAAAATCAAACAAAGCCACACACTTCAATAAACAAACACCTCCAGTCTGTTGTGGCCCCAGTCTATGTAACAACCATGCACACCCAAAAACATGAAAAAAAAATCCATGCATTTTTAAAACATGAAAGAAAATAAAAACCACGTTTTCCAAAACCATCCATCTACCCTCTATCATCAATTCTCACACACACCCTCAAACGGAACAGCATCCTGTCCCTGCGACTCGTGACCTATTCAACCCTCTTACAGTCCACACAACCACAGATCAAAACATTTAGAAAATAAATTTAAAAATGTACATTCACACTCACTCATACATACAAAAATTAAACTTAAACTGAAAGTAGTATCTGTACCAACACCACCACTGTTTCCAAAATAAAACTTTATGACATAAAATAAACGCTTTCATCCAATTTCTCATAGTCCCACAACACATTCAATCCTGAACATTAGACTCGAGCCCTTAGAAAAGAAATAAAAGCAAAAACCAATCAAACATCATCATTCAACATCATCCACACCTCCTGAGCACCCCACAGTGGCTGTTACTTCTAAACAAAACAAACTCTTTCATTCAAATGATATGAACTGAAATCAAAATGACATCGCTCACTCCTTCACTCCTGCATCAAAACCCCTTTCATACAACATAATCTCTCAATCCCACAAAATAACCAACACTCTCCATCATTCTCAGCCACACAGATCATTTCAACCTTGTCTGTTCGATCACACATCCTTCATATTATAAACATATACTTTCACGCTGCTCCCACACTTGCATACCACCTGGCACACAATCATCCACCGTTCATACTGATCATTTGAACCTAAACAAATACTTCCAAACTCTCTCTCATACAACTCATTAATCAACCACAGACCGACAATGGTTTAGTTTGTTCCTCCCTCTCCTGCTCTCTCATCAGGCTACACTCATTATCAGGCTAATACCATCTATACTCAACCTCTGCACTCAAAAGGTCTAGCAGAACCCCTTTTTCAACCTGAAGTCACCCCAGCCTGCTAGAACCGTGATACTCTAGGTTATTCCTTCAATCAAACAGGCCGCCCTAATCAAATGTAAATAACCTCATCTGATTTTGCTCCTATTCAACCGTCTCCTACCCTCTTCTTAAATTAGCTGCTTTCTGTCTCCACATCTCCCCCGTCGTAAAAATAACTGCCAACTGTTATCTCACTTTACAACTGTCTTCTGCATCTTCACCTCTGACCTCTACATACCCTGCTTCTAACTGCCTAGCTCCACTCCGTCTCCCTGTCGTATAACCGCCCCTGTTTGCAGCTGTACAACTGTACACTCCTATCTTCACCTCTGTGACCTCTCTCCTGTTGCGTCCAATCTCACTCCCCTCTTGACCCCCCTTTGGCCGTTCCTAAATTGCTTAGTAAAGATAGCCCGGGTCACTCTTGTGGGTTTCCCATGACCTAACCTAAATTCCTTTACCCCATGACCCCCCTGTAACTCAACAGAAGGATTAATCATTGACCACACAAAATCATTTATAATAACTGCTAAAAACACAATCTTACATCATAGCAGCATCTAAACAAACCCCTTGTCACTAAATTATCCCACTGTGACCCAAGGATTTTGCAATCAATCCTAATATAAACATCAGCCTATGTAAATCAATGGCCTTAAAGATCTAACATCCTAACAGTATTTCAACATAGCAATGCAACCAAATAACATATACGCCCACAAGCCTACATCATAAAATTATCACCCCCATGACCTAAGGACTTGCAGCAACATTAATCCAACCGTGTACCAAAATCTGACATCCTAACATCAATGTATCCTATACATTTTAATTCAAGCTACATTTTAACTCCAGTCAAACACAACATCATTATTTCTAAGCTTACAATTGTACATGTTACACAGATTAAAAAACTACCATTTTAACACAACATCATTTAAGTAATAAAATTACAACCTAAGCATTTTATTTCCAACAAAACAACATTCCCAGAAGTGGTCTCAAACGGTTTCACCCCAGGTCTGCCCCTGAAGGACACCCTGCACCCACATGTTTTTTTTTTCAGTGCACACAGTATTTCCCTTCTTAAACAATAGTCACTGATAAGGTTAGTTTTGTGAAATCTTAACCTATCACCGGCAACGTTCATCAACTCATCATACATGTAAGCATCACTCATTTCAGAAAAACATTATAGTGGTTAATTCTCAATACTTCCTTACACCATACACACGTGACAAACCGATCCTACTGCATTCTACTTTGTAGAACATTTTACCCATTTCAGCCTATTATTACTCCCAAACTACCGTTTATCTGTGTATCATGTATGTAATAAAAGTTATGATGTATTTAAAACGGGTGACTCCGTCTCTGGTCTGCATCCCCTTAACAATTTTATGTTTTCCACTGTATTATTTTTAATCAATCAACTACTCCTTCCCCCCTGGTTAAAAATATACCCCTGTGCATCAAAGACAATAATACAATCTACCCAGTTTAGCTGGTTCTATGAATCCCAGTTTAATTATGGGCATGTATATTAAATCATCTACACTCTGACAACGTCTGCAACCTATTCTCAACTTCCTCCCTTAAACCAACCACTAACAATTTTCCCCTTGCGTACACATACTCGTAGTATCAACAACCATAAACAGAACCACTTCCAGATCTACAACACAAAGCAAAAATATTAACACTAACCACTGTCCCCTGAGCGAAATGAACGAACGAGCGACCCGCACATGCGCAGTAGCAACCGATGCGACTGTCCCCATAACGTTGCTACGACAACCAAAATCTGCCACGACATCCTAAACATGCCACGACATTCTAAACATGCCACGACATTCCCAAAAATGCCACGACATCCTACCGCGTCCACTACTACTCCCCAAACATTATTTCCCATTCTCAATTCATCCCATACGTCGCCCGCAAACTCACAAAACAGCCGCATGCAAGCTAACAGCCTAGCCAGCCTCAATGCGAGGTTCCATGCGATCCCGGAAGCCCCAAGTTATGCCACGTTCAAGATCCGTACATTCATTCACCCCGCCCAGTACCAATCCAACAATAAACAACTCACACATGCCAAAATACCCACTTTAAAAGAACCAACTATTGTAAAAGAATTTAAAAACATTCTCATATACCAACGCCGTTACACAGATCAACATTAATCATTTCTCCTACCCTTCTCTCCGCCTGGCCCCGCGCGCCATTCAACACCATGACGTCACCATCATGCGACTTCTCTCATTCACGATACTCTCGTACACAATTGTTACCGCATCATATACAACCACTAAAACGACCCCAATCACCGCAACGAACGCCTCGACTCGCTTCCTAACAACAATTGCTCTCACAGCGTTTCGTAAATTTTTTCACATCGTCGCCCTAACATCTCTAGAATACCGCATTTCCTCCCCAGAGCTAAACTAGTTAGCCCCAATCTCCAATATGATTCGCTTCAGACTAGTATTGATCCGATCCACGTCACAACATAACAACCTTCGTCAAGCTTGCTACTAATCACATACATTTCACACAAATACACAAATACATCAATACAAACAAACCGACCCCCCGTACGAGACATCGATTACATGGCGCAACGCTATCAACCTTGGATTCTTGTGTAAGCCGACTTTCCATCAAAAAATTGATCACTGAACATCCTCTAGTGTCCTTTTCCTAAATACCCCATATTTTCCTAATCACCCGCGTCATACACAGTACCTCCGAGCGGCAAGCCCAGTCATATACTTAATAATACCAATTTTCGACCCACTAACAGGGTACAGAATTCCCACTATCACACACTCATCACACCTTTTCTCTAACTCTACACTACATTCTTTTCTTTATGTCTGGCTACCCCGCCTTAACCACTTAGCCACCTCACAGTCTCTCCTTCCCGCATATCTGTGACTTTCCATTTTCTACCACCCGACGCCATCTTCCTCAAATATTTTACCTAAACTAAACCCTTGCTTTCACCAGACAGACATACAGATTCGTATACTTTCCCTCACTTAGGCCTGCTCTTGCACGTAGCCTCCTAACTCGACATCTTGTCAATCATCTTCCTCAGCGCCTCCTAACATCAGCCCTAACTTGTCCCTACAATATGACTAATAACTCATCGTCGGCTGCCGCTCTTATATAATCAACAAAAAAAAATCGCAAGTTTCATCCTCCTGTCTACCCTGGCACTGCACAAATACGCTGGTCGTATTTCCTGCAATAAAACCCCAAGCAAGCAGGTCGACAGCGGCCTCCTGTTTCTAATAACAACACAACCATCAAAAAGCTCATGATTGCCCCTTCACTGAACAACAAGCGCTCTGCCGTTAATTTTGGACATCCTAAATCTAACATCACCACCAGTCCTGTAAGCAAATAATACACATATCCACCCTGGGTCCTACTGTGGCTATACACGACCATCCCTAACATTCCTATTCACCCCACGTCTCCCTCATCCTCTAGACAGCCATCACTCTGTACTCCCAACTCCCCGGCTCTTTTTCTGCATGCTCATTATGTGAACAAATCAGAACGGGTCTTAAAACGGCACCAATTGTCGTATATTCCTATATGAATATCTATTAATTACAGCACAGTGAGGTTGCTAACTAGAGGAAGGGAAAGATCACAGTGTGATAGAAAACAATGGTCCTCAGCTGGACTCCCAAAAATAGCCAGTAGAGAATAAATGTGTACAGCCAAACAACCAGAAGCTATGGTCCAATATTCATTTAATTGCAGCGTGGGCCGAGAGTGGAATAATGCATTGGTTACATACAGGAAACTTCAAGCATAATACATGAGTTGTACAAAAGGATTTGATGAGGTAAATCACAATAGCCCTCACACGTTGGCTTTTTACATCAAAGACAGTATTGTACATAAATATTAGTCATGTTATATCAATGAACTGAGACCAATAGTACTCTTTGTCACCACATGATTAAACCTGGGTCTAAGATAGGCATCTTACTCTAGTTATCACAAACAGTGATTATTCCATATACAGTTTTACTCACATAGGGACAAAGTAGACCATGGTCGGTGGTGGGCGATGGAGACCAGAAAGACCCCCTGGGTTTGGTGTGTGGCGGGTCTGGCTGGCCTGCTCCTCTATCCTTACTGTTCCAATACTTATAGATTTCATGACCTCACTACTCTTAACCTAGTTCCACCAATCACAAGTATCTTAAAAACAGGCAGTCCTCATTTGGTGTCTTCTGGTCGTGTGTGTGCCTGTGTGTAGCAGCCAGGGGTGGCCCCCTCCTTTTTGGACAGAGGGGGGGTTGGACTGTGGCCCCCTCCTTTTGGGTGTGTGGTTTTGTTTCACAGTTCCCCAACTGTCCTCAGGACTCCTTGTATGTGTCACAAACAGTTTTAGCATGAGGCTTTTATGACCTGCCCCGGTGTCTCCAACTGTTTTCTTCTAATTGCCGCTGAGTTAGTCGTCTCAACATGGGGGGTTGGCCTGAAGGCTCCCCAGAATGTCACACAACCCTGCTGCCTGCTACAGCTTGTTCCATCACTCTTGAGAGTCCATGTGATGAACTATTTACCATAGATATTTTCAGTTTTCAGGGTTAGTCTAACATTTTGATTATGAAATTATGAAGTCAAGGTTACCACAGGCTGTTTATTTGTTCATGTGCAGCCTGCTCCAGTTTCTATTCTATGTGGTCATCAGACCTTTGTACATGACACTACTTCATGCTAATTGTCCAATATATGCAAGTTAGCATCCAGCAGTTTCTAAATGTTGGGGACCCATACTGTACATTTCCAACATTTCTCGGTTAACAATAGGACTCTATAGGCTGACAGACAAAAAATGTATATTTAAGAGATCTTAAAAATTTTTTATGATACTTTTATTTTAGTATTATAAAACACACATGCTTACACCTTTGACGTTTACTTTTTATTGTATTCAGTGTTTTTCCTGTATTATATCCATTGTAACTAGTAGTATTGTCATGCTTGCTTGTGTGTGTAAAGGTTTTATTTTATTTTATACATTTTATGAATAGAAAATACAGGATACATTGTTTTAAAGTTCTCACCCAGGCCTAATATTTATCTCCACCAGCCCGTGTGTATTATTTAACACGTCTGGTCGGATGAATGGGGAGGTGGTTTCCTGGACCTCAGTGTTTTATGGGCGACATGCGTCAGCCGCTTGCCCACTACACTTACTCACATTACAGTCTCACAAATCTCCAGCGTACCGGGGCGACAGGCGGGGCCCCTGGAACATGTGTGGTCCTCCGCTCAGATACTGGACGACTGTTTATCCACCTGCATGCCGTTACCGACGCAGGTCTCATGGCCTGGATTTGGACGCTGAGATATAGGTTTTGACCTGCACTCTTACCAGGGCCCTAATGGGACAGCGGGGTAAATCCAGGAGTCATGAATCTCTCCCTCTCTCTTCCAGCTATATTTCTCTATGTGAACTGCCTGTCTGGACGCTTTAATGTCCAATACACTTCCTCCTCTTCATCCCTCCATCTTTACCGCCCACCACATCATGGTTCCCGGTGGTGAGGGAGGGAAGGAGATGGTTTACGTAGCCTTCAGAAGAAAAGTACATTAGGATCCCAGTGCCGTATATAAAAACCTTCCAGACGTGTTTGTTTCGGCTGCTGTTCAAAGGATCCATGTGATTCATCAGCCATGTGATTGATCAGCTATGTGATTTATCAGCCATGTGATTGATCAGCCATGTGATTTATCAGCCATGTGACAGAGGCTCGGGAGGTAGAGCAGTCATCTTGTAATCCGGACGTTCCCGGTTCGATTCCCGCTCCCTCCGGGCAGCGTGTCGAAGCGTCCTTGATCAAGACACTTAACCCCTAACTGCTCCCGATGAGCAGGTTGGCACCTTGCATGGTTGCCTCCGCCGTCTGTGTGTGAATGTGTGAGTGAATGGGTGAATGTGAGGAACAAATTGTAATTTGTAATTGTAATTATGTGATTTATCAGCCATGGAGGGAGGCTCACACGATTAAAGGACCAGATCAGTTTAATTTAGACTTTTAGCCATTACCAGAGATTGTTTTTCAATCAATTTCATGTTCATATGCGTATAAAGTATATGTTTTGGTAAATCTCAGCCTACCCTTCACACTGCTCCATGAAACTTGAAAGTCACTAGGCGTAGGTAATACACCTGGTAAAATCACTGTACCTTTACGTTTACCAAAGCTACTGTGTGACCACTACAAGCCATTCAAGCATGCAGCAACTGGGAGCACCCAGGAGTAATAACAAGCGCACCCCAACTGAATGTGGAAGGACGCGCAGTGCTTCTAGTAGAGGTTTGATTCGGTGCTGTGGTTGTCAGATGCCTATCAACTTTCAAACACCTTTCAAGTCTCGTGGAGTGTTTCCCGCCCCTCTTCAACGTCATCTCCAGTAATGGTGAGAAGTCCAAATTAGACTGGTATTGACCATATTAACCCTTTCACTGCCACACGACAGCCGGTTAACCCTTTCACGGTGACAATACAGAAGGTTAGCCCTTTACTATCACACAACCGACGGCGATGCTCCATCATTAGCATCAGTAGCTCCGCGGATGCGGAGCTAATGATGCTAATGATGGAGTATCGCCGTCGGTTGTGTGATAGTAAAGGGTTAACCTTCTGTCGTGTGGCAGTGAAAACGGCTGCAATTTTTCTCTTATCTTTCCACCCTGTTCGCACATAAGAGCAAAATGGCCACCATGTACTGTTGATATGGTCCTTTAAGGCTTCTGGATTATAGTGGTTGAAAGTGGAGGGGATTGATTGTGATTCATTTCAGTTAGTGGGTGGTTAGAGTGTACACACTACACGTCTACAACCTGGCTGAGACACCAAAACAGTACAGATCCAGAAGTCTTACCTGGTTGATTGATTGATTGAAAACTTTATTAACAGATTGCAGAATGGGTACAATACAGTACAGCTCAATACACACAATTGTTAAGGGGATGCAGACCAGAGAAAGACTTTCGTCTTGTTTACACCAGGGTCCCCCATTTTCAATTCATCAGGACATATATGACATACATGACATACAGATAGTCAGTACTGCTACATCTATACATTTATGACATACCAGATTTGCAAATACAGTACTGTTTGTGATACAGAAGGAGTCAAGAAAAGGGAGTATATACATTTGACGTAGAAACTGTACATTGGAGGAGGTTGGGTGGGGGGGGTTGGGTACACTGGGATATTGACAACCATACTGGGTAATTTACATTGGAGGTGGGTGGGGGGGGGGGGGGGGGCACATTGTATAAACAAGCAAAACTGTACATTGAGGGGGGGGGGGGGGGACTCTGTACAAACAAACAAAATTGTACATTGGACTATTGACAAGACCATACTAGGTAAATGACTGTACATTGGAGGGGGTTGGGTTAGGATATTTACAGGGGCCAGTGTTGCATTGCAGTCTCCCGTAGGTGTCTCTTGAGAGAGGTTTTGAAAGTGGGTAGTGATCCACATTCCTTTACAGCTTTGGGTAGGGCGTTCCACATTGATGTGGCATAATTGCGAAACGTGTTTAGTCCCTTATTTGAGCCGAATCTGGGTTTAACATGATTTGTGGAGCTCCCTCTGGTGTTGTGATCGTGGTATTCACTGACCTTTGGGAAGTATTTTGCCATGTACATGGGTACCTTGGTCGTGTAGTGTATCTTGTAGACCAGGCCCATTGCAAGTTGCTGTACTCTGTCATCTACTCTAAGCCATCCTAGGTTGTCAAAGTGGGCAGGGGTGAGGTGGGTTCTAGGAGTAAGGTCAAGCAGTAGTCTGACCAGTTTGTTTTGAGATGTTTGTAATTTTGTTTTTAGCGCCTTTGAGGTGCTTTGGTACCATGAGGTGCAAGCATAGTCGTAGTACCCCTGAAAGAGTGCTCCTGCCAGAGTCTTCAGGGTATTCTTGTTTACCAGAGAGGAGATCCGGTACAAGAATCGAGTTCGTTGGTTGATTTTTTTTATTACATTGGATGCCATTTTGTCACAGGAGAGGTAATCATTACTCAATGCATACAGAAGAATGCATCTTCAGAAATTACTACTAGTTTGTAAGCAAAGGTCTTAAAGGGCCACTTCACCAATTTTCAACCATAATCCCATCACTCTGTTGTGAGGAGGACGTGTAATAACAGAGGCCTTTCACAGAATAATTACAATGTCCATTTTTCCTCCATGTTGGAAGAAACAGTTGCTATGTGTAAAACAGCGGTTGCTATGTGTTGATACATGATAAATATGTCAGCCGAAATGTAATTGTTAAATGTAAGTAATAATATGATTGAATATAACTGCACTTTAACTGTTCCACAAGAGGGCGCTATAGGCGTAAGGAAACACAGCTATTCTCCACTTGCACAACGTGAAGTAGGCACTTCCGGTAGGACTTCCGGGTTGCGAATGGTTCTTCCTGTCCCATCCAAATACATTGTTTTCAGCAACTTTTCTCCTGTTATTTAAACAACGTTGTCGTCACAGAGAGGTAATGAAACGTTTGTATTATTATATTATAGAATGTATTTAAAGGGGAACTATCTTATAAATGGCCTTTTTGAGTGTTTAGCATTGTTTCCTAGCTATGTGAACTTATATTAATATGATCTATGTCTCAAAATTCTCATATTGGTGCATTCTTCCAATTCTCCTCTCACAATATTCACCCTCACTGAACTGAGTCATCTGAAAATGTGCGCGATATGTGATGTCAGAAAGACACCGCTGCATGTTAATGTTGAGATAGAAGATGAGCTGCACACAGTGGCACCTGCACCTGCACCTGCACCTGCAGCCCAGGCTCAAAACGGCTCGAGATCTTGAGGTAGAAAAATGCTGTTTTGAGGACTTGATTAGAAATACAAAACAATGAATAAAAAAAATATATATATTACAGAGGTGTTCCATAGACTCACAGGAATTGTGTAAAAGTGCCCAAATAGTGAAAGAAATAGTAAAATAGTTCCCCTTTAATAAGCAAACGTTTGTCAGCAGGGTTTTTGGGCTGTATTTCATGTAAAAACGTTTACTGTTAGTTTACTTGCTCAGCTAATGAAGGCTAATGCTGGCTAACAGAAGCTAGTTGATAAAACGGGCCGGCTTAGCTTTGAGCTAACGATCTTTGCCTTGATGTATTCATTCCATTCTAAACATAACGTTAGTTTACAAAACATTACCTGTCTATATAACGTTGAGGAACAAATTATAAAGTGTGTGGGTGTGTGTTTCAAAAACACTCTCAAAGAACACCTACGGGAGACTGCAATTGGAAACTGGCCCCTACAAATGTCCTAACCCAGTTGTACAGTAAAGACCAAGTAAGTATGGCTTTGTCAGTATTCCAATGTACAGTGCATGTATTTTCTCCTGTTTACCTGCATGTAATGCTATCTGTAATGCTATCTGCAGGATATACACCAAGCTCACCAAGTCAAATGTACTTCTATGTGCAAGACAGTGTACCTAAAAGAATGCAGCATTCTTTATGTGTGATTCTCAAAATAGACAGATTTTTTATGAAAATCTAATCCTTTCACATCTCGTTTTTGCATACAGGGACCTGCTGTGAGTACTAGAGCATTCATTCAACATCCCTGACCAGCAGCATGGCTCTTTTTTACACCAGATGCTTAGAAGAGCTACCAAGGATGAAAGTGATGGATGTCCACAGGATTGTAAAAGCGAGCAGTAAAGCATCGACCTCTTTGCTGGACAAGGGTTTTTAACCCTTGTGCAGCCTTAGTCGCTTTTTCTACTTTTTTGAAATATTTTGAGTGTGTGTGTGAGCACTGCGGTGTCTGTGTTTATTATTATTTCATGAAATTGGGTAAATATCTTAATTTTACATATATGTTCATTGTGTGAAAAGCTTATAACATGAAACACTCTAGAAAAATAGTTACAGATTTAGTGCCTTCTTTACCCCTAGTCGCTTTTTCTACTCCCATCCACTTCAATGTTAATAAAACCGCTATAAAACCGCCATAAAACCGCAAGTCTAATTTTTTTATTTTTTTATCTCTAATCTCTAATTTTCACATCATATATCGATAAATAAACAGAATAATTACACCAGGCATTCAAAATACATACAATACATACCTTTTAGTAATAGATTAGTACTAACCGGTGCTTACTAACGCTTACTAACGGCTATTTATGACCGCTAAATAGTCAACCTTTCTTTTTTATAATGGCAGATTCTTATTCACAGGAATTTTGTCCCATTTTGATATGCTGTAAAGTAGTGGAAAAAAATAATAGATATATGGTGAATATGGCGGTTTATCCGTTTTTTTTCAATAAAAACTGACGTGGTATCAAACAAACACTAATTTAAGTGGTTAAAATTCGAAAATATGTGTAATCTTTTACAGATATCTTGAGAATAGGCTATGAATGTTAAACATGGGTAAAAAATTTTTTTTTAAATAGTAAACAGTTAAAATTATATGGCTTTAAACATGATGTATCTTTTCCTCTCTTAAGCCCAGTGAGCTCCCTCATCGTTAGGACAGCACAAGGGTTGTTAAACTATATGTGTCCAGCTATATCTTCGATTATGAAGGTGTTGTACATTTTTCCTTTACAATTTGTGTTGACAAAGGACCCCAATGTAAACAAGCCATATTGCTCTCTTGGGTTTAAATCCTCTTAGCAGACCCTGTATTGAACTTTACTGTCATGTGCTTTTTGTATACAAACTGCTAATAAAGTATTAAATCAATCAAAAGTCAAACTATCTTGTTATTCATCATGTCATGTTTTATGCCTGACAGTTTCAAATAAAGACAAGCTGACAGGTGAAGTCAGCATCAGAGCCTGTTGCTACAGGTCACTGAAGAAGAATGAAAAGCCCCACGGTTTAAGAGTAGGGTGAAATGGTGGAAGGGCAGTGTTTGTTCAGGGCTCCAGAGTACTAAACGTTTTAGTTGGTTGCACGGTGCGCCTAACTTTTTCATGTAATGCATAATTCAGGTGCAGCTATACATACACACACATAGACAGACCTGCTAAATGTAAGGTGCACTGGTGCGACCAATTATAATTTTTAGATGCATTAACATATATTTTTTGAGGTGCATCTGATTCCCAAATGGGTGCCCTCTGGAGCCCTGTGCCTGTGGGTGCTCTCGTCAGTCACGTTATTGACTTGACTCATATGGGCTGTTCATGGCCTAGTTTTCTGTTTATGGCCCGTTCCAGTTCTGTTGATTGCATGTTCATGTTGTTCTCTGTTCAAAGCCTGTTCATGGCTGTGTTCTCTGTTCATGGTCTACCTGCTTGCTGGTAAGTATCACAGCAGTGTTATCATTAGCATATGGAGTTCTGTTGATTGCATGTTAATGAACTTGTTCTGTTCAAAGCCTGTTCGTGGCTGTGTTCTCTGGTCATGGTCTACCTGCTTAAAGTAAAACAATAAGTGTTAGCTCCCCCAAAATGGAACATAAATCTAAACATTCAGAATTAAATCCTGCACTACAACAGGTCATGAATGCAAGGTCAAGTTTCAAGTTCAAGTTTGTTTATTAGTTGTCATCCAGTTCTAGAAAGAAATCCTCTCTCCGCCGCCTGCAGGTGGGTCTTGGGTTCTTCACGGCTTTCAACACCAAACCAAAGTTGCTGGCTGTGACTTTTCTTGCGATATGCCGTCCTGTTATAAAGAAACCCATAAAGATTAATCTCATGCCACTTGAAACAGGTGCATTCAGTATGTAGTGTACTGTCAGTGTCTAGTGACAAATTGTAAACTGAAGCACAATCTCAGGAGGTAAGGGATATATATATAGTATCTACAGATATGTAAGAGGATTATATGCAGGTATGTATACCTGCATATAATCCTCTTACATATCTGTAGATACTAAGCATTATTGTACATGCCATCATACACTTGCCATCCTTATTACTGTTGTCATTCAAAAATAATATTAGAATTACCTCTGATATTATTATGTACAGTGATACAGGTATAAATACACTATGGTAGTAGTCATACTGGCCAGCAGCGTAACTAGTAAGAGTAGGTAAGGGATATGTACAGTTATAGATATAGTATTATTATGTACAGTGATACAGGTATAAATACACTATGGTAGTAGTCATACTGGCCATCAGCGTAACTAGTAAGAGTAGGTAAGGGATATGTACAGTTATAGATATAATATTATTATGTACAGTGATACAGGTATAAATACACTATGGTAGTAGTCATACTGGCCATCAGCGTAACTAGTAAGAGTAGGTAAGGGATATGTACAGATATAGATATAGTATTATTATGTACAGTGATACAGGTATAAAAACACTATGGTAGTAGTCATACTGGCCAGCAGCGTAACTAGTAAGAGTAGGTAAGGGATATGTACAGATATAGTATCTACAGATATGTAAGAGGATTATATGCAGATATGTACACCTGCATATAATCCTCTTACATATCTGTAGATACTAAGCATTATTGTACATGCCATCATACACTTGCCATCCTTATTACTGTTGTGTCATTCAAAAATGTTTTAATTTAGAGGTAATTCACACCACGACCATGTTACTATCACATCAGCTCTGGAAACTAGAGTGATTAATTTGGTTTGAGAAAGAAGTGCAGCTAACTATTTAGCTACTGTCTTTAGCTGCAATGCATTTTCTGCTTTGCGGTCCAATGTTCACAAAAACACACCACACACTTTATAATTTGTTCCTCAACGTTATATAGACAGGTAATGTTTTGTAAACTAAACTCAAAGCTAATCCGGCCCATTTTATCAACTAGCTTCTGTTAGCCAGCATTAGCCTTCATTAGCTGAGCAAGTAAACTAACAGTAAACATTTTTACATGAAATACAGCCAGGGAGCGAAATTAACTTTTTGACTCACCGGCCAGTGGCGGGTAGATGGGAAGAGTCTACCCGCCAAGCATATTTCTTACCTGCCAACATTTTTTTGATTAAAAAAAAATATATATATATATTTTATATAAATTTTTTTTTAAAATAAAATATATATTATATAATCATACTTGTAGTTGTATTATCTGCGAGACATCGCCACCACGCAATAAGTCAAAATGCTTGCTATCTGCAAACAGCTCCACTGTCTGTGTGTATACATGAGTAGCCTCCAGCTCCAGCAAGGATTCTCCGGCCCTGCAGCTAGACCCTATATTCAGCTAGACCCTACATTCAGCATGCAAGGATTCTCCGGCCCTGCAGCTAGACCCTATATTCAGCTAGACCCTACATTCAGCATGCAAGGATTCTCCGGCGATGCAGCTGGACCTATTTATAACGTTACCGTTCTTTTGTCAAATCACATTCAACATGCCCTCAGCTAGAATACGCATTCAATCAATGTTATAAGACATTGATATCAGGAGCTATCTGTAGCTACTGCTAGCCCGGTAGATAACGTTAAGACAATTTAGTTTACTGGGACAGATGGATCAACGTGAGCTAGCTAAGCTAGCTAACGAGGGAACGGAGGTATTATGCACTCGAGTAGACTATTGCTGGAGCATTTGTTGATATCAGCAGCTATCAGTAGCTAGCCAGCTAGATACCGTTAGACAATGCCTCGTCATGTATTAAACTAAAAGTGAATAGTTGACTGGGTCATTGTTTAAACAGTAACGTTAGCTCTTGGAGGTCCGATATAGACTAGAGCAGATGGAAGTAAACAAGCCAAATGATAGCTTCCGATTGGTCATTTGCTTTTTTTCTCATGAAACCAGTCACGTCACTCTACTGTGATTGGACCGTTGACTTGAGTGCGATGTGGGACTTGTAGTTTTTTAACGATCTCACGGCGGAGAAAAAAAAGACGAGCGGCTATAATCTGTACTCGCACAAGAGTATCGTTATGAACTACACGTCTACACGCCACACGGCGGGCAGCCCTCTAAGTGTCATGCGCCAAAGGTAAAAACAGACCGCCCCTGGCGGGCGGCGGGCTTTAGTTTCGGTCCCTGAATACAGCCCAAAAACCCTGCTGACAAACGTTTGCTTATTAAATACATTCTATAATATAATAATACAAACGTTTCATTACCTCTCTGTGACAACAAAGTTGTTTAAATAACAGGAGAAAAGTTGCTGAAAACAATGTATTTGGATGGGACAGGAAGAACCATTCACAACCCGGAAGTCCTACAGGAAGTGCCTACTTTACTTTGTGCAAGTGGAGAATAGCAGCTGACGTCAGGTACAGTGGCGTCGTTAGCCCTGGGCTTCCGGGGCTTTAGCCCCGGATGTTTTTCTCCTAGCCCCGGACATTAAAAAAAAAAATAATAAAAATTGTTTACATTTTTTTTTTATTTTATTTTTTTTACTTATTTTTTATTTTTTTTTGTCAGCATCCCCATTGTCTGTGCTGAATGTTTGTTAGTGTTTGGTATTTTTTGTTGGTTTTTAGTACTTTTAATCCATTTTTAGTAAGTAGTTTTCATTTGATCCTATCATTCTTTCATTCACCGATTTGTGGACTTGAAGATGTGCACTTTAACACAGCAGCACCTGGAGCCATCCATACCCATGTCCAGTGTCCACTGACAAAGACATGCTCATGATACTGTGATAAACTATAATAAGCTTTAATCGAACCCTGGTTCATTTCCTCGGATAGTCCGGTTGGTTTGGGGTGGTGTGAAAGCTCATTCACTCTTGCAAGTGAACCCTGCTACGGTTCATTTGAGATGTGAATGCAAAGCGGACCAAAGGCAGGAAAAGACCCAAAAATCGAATATTTCTTTTATGAGAAGACTGAAACATAATTATAATGAAACACACAATAGTTTTTTTTCGATTGCTTAAGCATGATTTTGAAAACAGGGCCCGGTGTTTCAAAACACACAATTAGCACAACCACACACACAATTATCAGAACACCTCAGATCCTTTGCTAAATTAAACACTTGTCAAAATCATACACTAATTTATAAAAACTACATTTTGTTACCATATGAAACACACGTTTCATATGACTCAATTCTGTTTGAACCAGTTACACACACTGCTGTGCTTAACCTAAAACACATTTAGCAATTCTACTTCTCAGTGATTAGAGTACTGTAAGTGAAGTATGCAGAGAATGTGCAAATATACAATAAATTCACCAAACACTACACAAGACCAATGCTGTAGAGTAGACTGATGAAAATATAATTTATTTATCTACATATACCCAAATCAATGATGCAGACTGCTAAAAAAAACATTTTCTCTCCATATACCCAAATCAATGATGCAGACTGATGAAAATATAAATGTTCTCTCCATATAACCAAATCAGTCAACATTTCAACATGGAGAATCACAACAAAACATGTCCCAGTTTTCATGCTACTATGTGCATAACACTGTAAGCTCAGCAAATATCAGACAAACATAAAATACTGTATTCAGTACAGGTTAAAATTACAGTAAAACAAAAACAATTTTGAAAAATTTTAAATAAAGTACAGAAAATACTAGACATTATCTCTTTGCCTATGGATCTGGCAAGATCATTTTTTGTTGTGATTCTCCATGTTGACATGTTGACGGATTTGGGAAAATGGGAGAAAATGTATATTTTCATCAGTCTGCATCATTGGTTGTCTTGTGTAGTGTTTGGTGAATGTATTGTATATTTTCACGTTCTCTGTGTACAGTACTTCACTCTCTTTCCATTTTGGTTGAAGACAGGTGAACTCACCTGCTGCATTTTTATAGTGCTTAAACCTGATTGGTGTATCTACAATTAAGCAATGGTGTGTTTGTGCATCTGATGGCTGTGTTTAACCAATTGGCTCATATGTGTGGTAATTTGACATTCTGTGTCTAATGTAATGGAAGTGTGTTTAGTGTTTTGCAAATCACTGTGTGTATTGTTTTGCAAAAAGTGTGCTTATAGGGTGCAAATCTGGGCCTACGTTTTGCTCCTTGAGTGTAAGGTTTTGATAATTGTGTAATACTTTTGATTTGAGTGTTTATGCAATTGAAGAAAACTGTAAAGACTAGAGATGAACTGTTTATTTCTTTTGTACATAGGCTGTGCATAATGTTTGTTTGTTTGTTTGTTTATTTGCTTATGTGTATGATTCTTAACTGTTTTTATTTTGTTATTGGTGTATATGTGTGTATGTATGTACAGTATATGTATATATATTATATATATATGTATATATATGTGTATATATGTATATTTGTACTCCTGTTGGGGCCTCTTGGACCAGATCAATGTTTTATCTGGCAAAATAAAGGTTAAATAAATAAATAAGAAACTGATGATTTGGTCCTGTTAACTTTGAATTTTCTATGGGAACTGCCCAGATCCCTCTCATGGACATGGACCTCACTTTGAGAACCTCTAATGATTCGAGTTCTTCAGTATTCATCTCTAATTACTCTAAAATTGCGTATTTCTGTGCTTAAAAAAAAAAAAAAAAAAAGGGGGGGGGGGGGGAGCCCCCCTCCACCCCCCCGGGCTGAAGCCCCCAATGTTTTCTAACCCTAAAAACGCCCCTGGTCAGGTAGCAGGTATAAGAGGGAATGTTCCCTCCCCCTCTGTCTCTCTCACTCTAGCTCTCAAGGAGAGCAGGTCTCGTGGTGAAATGTACATATGAAATAAACCACGCGTTATGAAATAGCGTTGGTAGCGGTATATGCCCCAAATCTATACGAAACTAATTTCTACACTGCACTCACTAGGGAAATGTTAAACCTTCCAGAATACTCATTTATAATTGGTGCGGATTTTAATGCCATTTGGGACCGTGGGTTGGATAAATCTTATCCCAACTTTTCCAACGAACAAAAAAAGTAATCTAATGCGTTAAAGGATTGGGCAAAGAATACAGGTGTAAATGATCTATGGCGATCACTCAACCCCACGACCCGGAAGTACTCTTGTCGATCAGCAAGACATAAAACACTCTCCAGAATAGATTATGTTTTCGCAACACCGAGACTATTTGATAACTATGAAGTGGAGATGGTACCCAATGCATTATCAGATCACTGTTATTTACTCCTAAAAGGATCATTTGGTGTACTATCATCCCGAGCCCCAAGATGGCGCTTTAACACAACACTGCTGAATAACAAGGAATTCATTACACAACTCAAAGAAGCTCTTTCAGTATTCCTACCAGAGAATGTGAACTCGGTGCCGGACCCTAGAATATTATGGATGTCGGTAAAGGGAATGATCAAGGATTTCACGGATAGCTTTTCATCCAAAATACGCAATAATCGATGCTCAAAACTGGCGGAATTAGAAACGCTTTACTCTACATTATTTACTTCTTTACAATATAACGACTCGGCTCGACTGGAATCTCAAGTTAATTTACTAAAAATAGAGATTAACGCCATTTACAGACAACAATCTGAAGTGCAAATACGTAGCACAAGACAACATAGTATTACTCTCAAGGTTCCAAACCAAGTCACCTACTAGCTACGCGATTAAGAGTTAACGCGAAATTTGCAGATATAACCTCCATTAAAGCACAACAAGGACTTGTAACAGACACCAAAGAAATAAACGCGACATTCAAAGAATTCTACTCCAATTTGTATAAATCAGAAACGACCTTCGATCAAAACAAAATGGACACATATCTTAATCAAATTAACCTCCCCAAACTTTCAGAGGATGATGCTAAACAGTTAGAAACACCAATCACACTAGAGGAACTCAGGAAGGCCATATCCGAAATGCAAAGTGGTAGGGCTCCTGGAAGAGACGGTATCCCACCAGAAATGTACCTCTCATGTTGGGACATAATTGGACCCCTATTACTTAATATGATTTTATACTCAGTCAAGGAGGGGAACTTTCATAAGAACGACAATATTGCACTCATAACAGTCCTCCTTAAAAAAGACAAAGACCCCACCGAGTGCGGTAGTTATAGACCCGTAAGCCTCCTCGGAACCGATATCAAACTGTTCTCTAAGGTATTAGCCATCAGACTTCAAAAGCATATGACGTCTTTAGTTCATCCGGATCAAACTGGCTTCATAAGAAACCGTTTGATCACTGACAACATAAGACGATTACTATACGTACTAGATGCCAGCAAGGACGACACCACACCCAAGGCGATGCTGTCCCTGGATGCAATGAAAGCTTTTGATGGGCTGGAATGGTCGTATCTATGGGCAGTATTAGAAAGGATGGGGTTAGGAAAAGGATCCATTGATATGATTAAAGTATTATATAAAGACCCATCGGCCATGATTACAACAGGTATAACCACCTCCGGAATATTTCCGGTATCACGCTCTTCTAGACAGGGTTGCCCTCTTAGTCCCGGACTATTCGATTTATCACTAGAATCTTTAGCACAATATATAAGACAATCCCAACTCATAGAACCAATCGTAATCAAGGGCACACAACACAAAATTAGTCTATATGCGGACGACGTAATACTGTTCATGCAAAACCCTAACACCGCAATGCCTCATCTTCTCAAGTTGATTAATGACTTTGGCGACCTATCGGGATTTAAAATAAACTGGCCAAAGTCCACTGAACGCCCCTGCAAAGAATACAAGTCTTCCAGAAGAAATACCAATGGTTAAACACTTTAGATGCTTGGGAGTTGAAGTATTCCTTACCATAAGCCAAACGGTGAAACACAATTACATAGAAATCCAAAATAAAATAAAATACGACCTTGACAGGTGGTCAAAACTTAAAAACTCAGTACAGGCACGGGTTTCAATAGTTAAGATGGATGTCTTACCTAGAATCAACTTCATCAGCTCAATGCTTCCGTTACCCCCTCCAGATGGTTACTGGAAAAAATTACACTCTTCCGCATATAAATTTATTTGGAATAACAAACCACCACGTATAAAAAGATCCACCGCACAGAGAAACAAAGCCGACGGAGGGATGGCAATTCCAAATTTTTCCCCACTATTTTAAGGCGTACACTTTAAGACCACTGACAACCTGGTTTGAACCCCAAGCATCAGTATCCTGGAGAAATGTAGAAGTAAATATAGTAGCACCACAGAGACTGCAGGACATAGTATACACCAAAATATCAATTAAGCAATGCAAACTGAAATTTGGCCCCATAATTACACATGCGATCCGGATATGGCGTGAAACACAAAAAAAATATTCTAACCCACATAAATGGCATAATCATACTCCCTTATTCAATAACAATGCACTCCTGATTAGAAAACGGATGGGAAAAGCAAGGCATACATACATTAGGAGATGTTTTCAACAAACAGGGTATTTGTAGCTATGATGAAATAGAAAAAAAATTTAATCTCACCGGTTCCACATATCTTTTTTACGCACAATTATTGTTATGTTTGAAGTCTCACGGTGTTCCATTAAGGATACCAATTGAACACCACAGATACCACAAATTTTTCTATGAAAAAGAGACATCGAGAGGTTTTGTATCAGATTTTTATCATCAATTACTAACGGCCTCGTATGAAACCCTCCACCTAGACTCTATTTGGAGGAGGGATATACCAGACCTGGAAATAGATTTTGAGTGGCAAGAAGCCTGGGCAAATGTTCGACTTGCATCAAGGAACCCGGACTATCAACAAATCAATCTTAACTATATCCATAGGACATACTTGACTCCTATAAGACTGAACAGAATGGGTCTTAAACAAGACTCCAAATGCTCCTTATGTACAAATGGGGACGAGGGGACATTTATGCACATGTACTGGGACTGCCCACCAGGGGCGGATTTAGGATTATAGGAGATCCGGGGCTTAGCCCAGATAGGTGCCCGCCTTTTTTTTTTTTTTTTTGCAGGCAAGGGGTGGTTTGGAGGGGGTCAGGCACAACCCCCTCCACGGCAGATTTTTTTTAAATTGAATTAACCTGTACGTGCAATTTCCTGCAATATAGAGTCTTCAATCTTGACCAATAAAGCTGCTCTTTTCACTATAAAACTCAGTTAACCATAACGTAGTTATGGAGCATACCTTTGCTCCCCCAAGTTCAATAGTGGGAGAGCAGAGATGCTCCGAATGCTCTTATGGCCAGGCGTCTATGATTCACTGATACAAAGTAAAATAGTGCAGTGCAATAAAATAGTTAGTAAAATAGAATAAAATAATGCAATAGTGCATTGCAATAAAATAGTTATCATCGTATTTTTTCGGGAGGCCGGTAAGGAGTGCATTACAGTAGTCGAGTTGGCTTGAAATAAAGGCATGGATCTGGTTTTCAGCGTCCTTTTGATTTATAAATGGCCGTACTTTAGCTATGTTTCTAAGGTGGAGGAATTACGTTTTTGTCAACTTGTTGATTGTGATTTAAAGCTTAGGTCTGAGTCTACCATGACACCAAGACTTAACTCACTCAAATACAGTTAGCAGCTGGATAGACCACAGATGGAAATTAGCTTCTGCTAAATCTGGTGCAAACATATTTTTATGTAACAATGATGAATTGTCAAAAAAAAATAAAAAAAAATAATAATAAATAGATTCGGGGCTTTTCAGAAAACATTCGGGGCTTGAGCCCAAGTAGCCACCCCCTAGCTCCGCCCCTGCAAGTGCCCACCAGTTAAGATATTCTGAAAAGAAGTGACCCAGCAATTATCAAATCTCTTAATTCTGAATATACCTGTACACCCCTCTGTATTACTGCTGAATGATGTTTTTGAGTATGCAGTACATCCACAGCTAAAGAGATTGGTTTTATCTGGTATTACAGTGGCTAAAAAACTGATAGCATCATGATGGATTCAACCGGAAAAAATTTGCCGAAAAGTCTGGATTCTTACATATGTGATTTATCTAGAAATATCTAAAGCTAGCATATAATGGTAGTGTCTGGTTAAGAGCGAATGATAATGGATGGATTATCCATTGGGGGGTCCAGGGTGGGGGGTGCGAGCAAGAGCATATGTGTGTAGGCGAATAGATAGCAGGTATTAGGGGCATATCTTCAAGTTTCAAGTTTCTTTAATAGTTGTCATACAGAAGTACAGAATACTTTCATACAAAATGCTTCTTACTGTTACGCTCCAGAGACTGTGCTAGACAAGATAGTATCAAATAACATAGTATAGCATGTAAATTAGAAGTAGAAAATGAGGTCCCAGTGTTCAGTATAGACATATGTACAATGTTCGATGCAGAATAGACGTAACTGAGTTACCATATAATATACAATACTATGCAGTGTACTAATGTACAATATTATATAGTGCAAAGCAGAAATGGGATGAGGTACAATTTAGGTACAATTTACAGTAAGGTGTACGAGTTGTAGTGCAATCCTTCATCAATAAATATAAAGTGTGGGGAGTGGGTGCTACAGTGTGTTTGTTTAAAGTGAGTGTGTGCGTGTGGATGTGTGTGCTATGTGCGTTTGATGGTTGTTGTTGTGTAGTGTTCATTGTTCGTTGAGCAGCCTGATGGCCTGGGGATAGAAGCTTCTTCTGAGTCTTTCTGTGCTCGCCTTGAGACTCCGGTATCGCTTGCCTGACCGCAGCAGTTCAAAGAGGCAGTTGTTCGGGTGACTGGAGTCTTTAATGATTCTCTTAGCCTTGCCCCTGCACCGCTTGTTGTAAATGTTCTGGAGGGTGGGGAGCCCCCCTCCAATTGTGCGTTCGGCTGAACGTGTCACTCTTTGTAGTCTGCTTCGGTCTTGTGCAGTGCTATTCCCAAACCAGGAGGTGATGTTGCCAGTCAGGATGCTCTCTATTTGTATAAGACATTGTATAAGACTTGTATAAGACTTGTATAAGACATTTATTTAAACTGTGATTTAATTTGATGTGCACTGTGAACAATGCTTGTATATCTAATCGTGTGTTGTCATGTTTGTTTATGTGTTTGTTTAAAAAATAATAAAAAAATAAAATACAAAAAAAATGAAATAAACCACGCCAGTTAAGGCTAAAGAGGACCCCGTTGTCATGACCAGTTATTTTGCTCCCCAGGTGACTCTGTCAACAGGTTATGGGCCCAGATCACGGAAGAGCAAAAATAACGATAGCTAGTTAGCTGAAAAGTATAGGCTAGTTTAGCAGCGGGAGAACCGTGTGACGCTAAAGCTAAGCTAACGGGCAGCTAAGCTAAGCTACCATCAAAAGATGGCGACAAGAGGCAGGAGCAAGTGGCCCACGTTTAACGGAAGGGCAGAAGAATACGAGCTCTGGGAAGAGCGGATGTTGTGCTGTATGCACGGAGTGGGGCTGAAAAAGACAATCTTGACGGGCCTCACGGGAGAAATAACGGAGGCCGCGCAAGCCCTGGATACAAAGCTGAATGCTGACGCATACTGCGAGCTAGCACCACTCCTATACAACACGAGCTTGGGGCTGATATTCCGGGACACAAAGGACAAAGGCCGAGAGAGTCTAAAAGTGTTAAGAGAACACTACATCGGCAGAGGTAGGCCCCGGATTGTATCCCTGTATATAACTTTGACCGCGCTGAAGAAAGCTAACACAGAGACTGTGACTGAATACGTCATCAGGGCGGAACAGATCATCACAGTGCTCAAGAGTGCAGGAGAAAGGGTAATGAAGGCCCGGGCAGCGCCAAAGAAAAAGACCGGACCCCTGACAGAGATGGCGTGTTGGCGATGTGGAGAAAAGGGTCATCGAAAAGACAAATGCATAAAAAACGTTTGGTGTAGTTTCTGTGGAACTTCGGGACACGCAGACAGAGTGTGTAGAAAGAACCGCGAACAGAGCGCTCGGTACGCGCACGTGCAAGATGGCGGCTGTGTGCAAGATGGCGGCAGCGGTGGACGTGAGGCGAGTCGAGACGAAGCCCGGAGAGCAGCGGGAAGAGAGGACTTCACCTTCGGGGCGCAGACAGCATACGTCACCCAGTCACCGCAGCAGCAGCAGGTCCAAAGGAAGGGACTGATCGTGGACACAGGTGCGTCGTCCCACATTATCAACGACAGGAACCGATTCAAGAACTTTGACAGCACCTTCGAGCCGGAGAGACACAGCATGGAGCTGGCAGACGGGAAGCACACATTCGGGTTGGCGCAGGGGAGAGGAGACGCACAGGTATGCCACATAGACAGTGAGGGGCGCGGTGTACAGTGACGTTGAAGAACGCCCTCTACATACCCTCGTTCCCACAAGAACTATTCTCTGAAAAATATGCTACTGCAAACGGTGCCAAAGTGTTCTTCAATGAAGGTAAATATGTTCTTGTAGAGCCTGACGGTATGACGTTTAACATTGAGGTGTACAAGAGAATGTATTATCTACAAACAGAATGTAATGAAAATGATATGTGTAATGTCAGTCATGATATTCAGACATGGCATGAGATCATGGGTCATTGTAATTACGAGGATATACTGATGTGTGTACAGGGGCAGTGTTTGTTTACTTTCTCAGAGCAAAGAGTGACACACAGGCCACAGAAAAATTCCTTGCAGATGTAGCTCCGTATGGCAGCATAAAATGCTTAAGGTCCGATAACGGAACAGAGTTCACAAATAGAGAGTTCCAATCACTACTGAGAAGGAACAAGATCAGACACGAGACGTCCTGTCCTTACTCGCCGCACCAGAACGGGATAGCAGAGAGGGAAGGACGCACTCTTTTCGAAATGGCTAGGTGTAAGCTAATAGATGGTAACTTATCTAAGAGTCTATGGCATTATGCGGTACAAGAAGCCGCTTACACCAGAAATCAGTGTTTTAACAAGCACACGGGCACCACCCCGTATACAGCACTGACAGGAAAAAGGTGTGATCTAGCCAGGATGCACAGGTTTGGGTTAGTGTGTTATGCTTACCAACAGGACAGAGGAAAGCTCGAGTCCAGGTGTGAAAAAGGACTTTTGTAGGGCATGACAAGGGCAGCTCCGCTTTTCTAGTCTATTATCCCGGTAAAGGGAAAGTGCAAAAGCACAGGTTAGTAAAGTTTGTCACAAAGACAACATGTGAGAACGAGACACAGCCACAGGAGCCAGAGCTGGACTCCAGAGTAGGGTGTGAGGAAAGAGAGACACCACAGCCTAGTGTACTGAGCACAGACATGCAGACAGACGGTCAACAACCCCCAGAGGATGATGACGGGAAGCACCCTAGGGTGACATCACGTGCCTCATGCAGTGGGAGATATCCCTCCCGGGAACATAATCCCCCAAAGTATCTGAAAGACTATGCCCAGAGAGAAAGTGACGAGGATGACAGTACACTTACCAGCATAGATTACTGCTACAGAGTAGTGAGTGGTGTACCTCAGACTTTTAAAGGCCAACCTCTAGGTTAAACCCTACTGATCAATTATGGGTAGTTTACATCATTGGTATATAATTTCATTATTTATTTATTTCCATTTGACACCGGAAATGCCACTCTGAAAGAGTTAAAAAGGTCCACGCACGAATAACATGCACGCGCGAATCAAAAAAGCTTATCAAAACGCCGACGTCACAACAGGTGTGGCTTGCATATTAATTAGCCGAATCTAATGTTGCTTTTCCACTAAAATAAAGTACTCAGTTTGTCTCCGTGTGGGGAGGCAGGGCTGCTGATGATCAGCATGAGAGCTCCAGAAATGACACGTGAAAAACTGCAGACCACTGATTGGTCAGAAGAGAGACGCGTGACGTCACTATTTGGGGAGTCTGAACGGAAACAGAACGCCGCCATCTTTAATGTCTCGCGTAGGAGTAGGATGTCTTTTGTATGTTTGCAGCAAGAAACGAGTGCAATAAAAAAGGATACAGTCACTGTGTATTCTGCCTCATTTATTGATGAAACAAAACCGACATCAACACAATTTGCCACCGAGCGGAGAGTTTAGTCTGACAAAAAGATTGCTGATTAGTTACGCTTGTTGTTGGGGGTTAGGGACGTAACGTTAGTTAGCCTAATGCTAACGTTAGCAGATAGACACGAGAGGCTATCTGTGTAGAATAGACACAATGAGGTAACGTTAGCGTTAGCATAATAGACACAACGAGAGTCTGGTTAATGTTGTTATTGATTGATTGAATGAAAACTGTGTTTTACTCTGGCTTGCCAAGCTCATCATAGCCCCTTTCGTGACTGATGCACCGAGTGAAGCTTGTGGACTCAACAACAGCGGCGGCCGCAGGGCGCCGGAGCCCGCAGCGCTAGTTAGCTCATAGCTATCGTGTAACACTAGCCTTTGCGGGCTCGGGCGCCCTGCGGCTGCCGCCGCCGTCGCGTCCATGGGCCCCCCGGCAGGGCACCCGTGGGGACGGGTCGGGGTGTACAGAGAGGAGAGAATCATTTTGGGTCGGCCGTTCATGCCGGCCAGCGAGCCGGATGTCGGGATATGTTGTTAGCACAATAGCTACCAAGCTAAGCTATGTTATCTACTAACGTTATAAACACAATGTGTACAACGACACAATGATTTACATTATTACAAATATGGTAACGTGGTTAGCTTTAGAGATGGATGGATGGCTATAATCACGGAGCAATAGTGAGGTGAAACAGATACATTTCCATTCGGCTAGTAGTAGCAAGCATATATCTATGGTAGCAAGGCTCTCTGCCTGCCACTAGCTGTGTGACTCTCAGCGCCCCCTGGTGATACCCCTGGTGAGTGGTGACCAATACCTGTTGTGACGACATTACACGTGCACGTTATAAACCATTGATTAAAATATGCAAGTGCATGTTGATTGTGTTGGGCAGACAAAATGTTTTGATAAAAACGCTAAAACTGGGTCAATTTCAATACTTTTTTTTCCAATTCTTCATGAAAGTCACTGTTGGCCTAGTCCACATTGTTTATTGAACAAAAATACAACGTGGAGGTTGACCTTTAAAGAGGCCATGATATCCCCTGAGTCAGGAAAATGGGAGAGAGCAATGGATGAGGAGATGAGGTCCCTAGAGGACAATCATACTTTTACTCTAACAAAGTTACCAGAGGGTAGACAGACAGTGGGAGGCAAATGGGTGTACTCAATCAAGGAGGGTATTGAAGGGCACGACAAGTACAAGGCCAGGTTTGTAGCTAAAGGCTACAGTCAGAGGGAAGGAATAGACTACGGTGAGTCATTCTCCCCTACAGCCAATCTGACCAGTGTACGGGTAGTGATGCAGAAGGCAGCTGAAGACAACTGGATTTTACACCAGATGGATGTGAAGACAGCCTACCTGCACGCACCCATTGATAGAGAGATATATATGGAACAACCTGAAGGTTACGAGAAGAAAGGAGAGAAGCTAGTGCGTAAGCTAGAAAAATCCATTTACGGCCTGAAACAGTCTGGGCGAAATTGGAACAAGATGCTTCATACATGTCTAATTGAAGATCACTTCATACAGAACCCAGTAGACCTCTGTGTTTACACAAAGGCGTCAAAAGAGTCAGGAAAAGTGATAATTGTGATTTGGGTGGATGATTTAATCATCGCAGCAGACAACACTAGAAACCTAGAGCAGGTGAAAGGTATGCTCTCCACCAGATTCAAAATGAAAGACCTAGGTAGGTTAAAACATTTTCTAGGCATGGACTTCGAACAGTCTGCCAGTTGTGTAAAAATATCCCAGAAGAGATATGTGGAAAAGATCCTGAATCGTTTTGACATGCAAGAATGTAGAACTAGGGAAACACCATGTGATCAAAAGCTAGACTACCAAGAGGATGCTCAGAAATTGACAGATGTAAAAATGTACAGAGAAGCTGTAGGTAGCCTCATTTATTTGACAACATGTACTCGCCCTGACCTATGTTTTGTAGTGAATAAATTATCACAGCATTTGGCTGATCCCACAGAAGAGCACTGGATTACAGCAAAACATGTTTTTTGTTATCTCAAAGGCACAGCAGATAAACAGCTTTGTTTCAGAAAGAGCAGTGAGGGCTTAGGGCTTCAAGCCTATAGTGATGCAGATTGGGCGGCAGACGCCACAGACAGTGGCACTATCAACTTGTGAAGCCGAATATATGGCTCTAGCTTTGACAATACAGGAATGTATTTATCTAGAACAACTGCTCGAAGGAATGGATACCTATGTATATAAGAAAACTGTTGTTTATGAAGACAACCAGGGAACCATTGCACTTGCTAGAAACCCTGTGTGCCGACAGAGGTGTAAACATATAAAATATCACTTCATTAGATCTGTCATCAGAGAAGAAAGGATGACACTTGTTTACTGTCCTACAGACGACATGGTTGCAGACGCTATGACCAAGCCTGTCCCCAAACTGAAATTGAAAAGATTTGCAGGGGTCATGTTTGGTGTGTAAAATATTGCCTGTTATGTAATATTGACTGCCATGTTCTTTTGATGTTTTGAACTGTATTTTTCTTGGAAAAGTTGAACAGTATACACGTCATTCATAAGTGGGAGTGTTAAATGTAAGTAATAATATGCTTGAATATAACTGCACTTTAACTGTTCCACAAGAGGGCACTATAGGCGTAAGGAGACGCATCTATAGCAGCTGACGTCAGGTAGGGAATGTTCCCTCCCCCTCTGTCTCTCTCACTTTAGCTCTCAAGGAGAGCAGGTCTCATGGTGAAATGTACATATGAAATAAACCACGTCAGTTAAGGCTAAAGAGGACCTCGTTGTCATAACCAGTTATTTTGCTCCCCAGGTGACTCTGTCAACAGTAATAATTTGATCTTATTTGGAATCTTGTAAACAAGTCACAATGGAACAGTAGTATCATGCTTTTCCAATGTTTTATCTAATCGACCACTGCACAGAAATTAGACATTTGCTTTTTAAAGTGGTTACCAATAGTTATGGGCAGCCATGCCGGAAGAAAGAGAACTATTCTGAGTAAGGCTTCTATTGGACATAAAACTTTGAGAGCTCTGCCGCATCATCCAACTGAGAAAAATACGATTTAATTGCTATATAAGTGCTTTGTGTTCCACTCACCTCTGGTGAGATGGAGAGGAAGGTTCCCGTTCTTTCAGTCTAGTCAGTTGGCTGAGTGTCCAGAGATCTCCCAGTCCGAGGTCCCCTCAGCGCCAGATGATATTAGACACAGTTCCTCACTCTGCATGGCCCTCAGCCAGCTCCAAATCACACAGCTGGGACCAGCGGCACAACTGAGCCTCTGAGGAAGCTAAGTGTGGCTCTTTTCTAGGTTAATAAGGGCACATCTTTAAATATGACTGCAGAGGTCGATGCCGAGACGGTAATACTGTAGCATGCTAGGGAAATGCTGGTCTGCTATACTGGCACAAAATCTTCACTTCGTGAGAAATTGACAAAATTGTATATTTAGATATATAGATATAACTGACCTTGTCAATGAACCTGAATGGCTGAATTTGAACTCCAACTTAAATATTGCCTCCCTGCCTCCTTCTCTCTGCCTCCCGAGGAAACAGCTGCTTAGGGAGGGAGACACCGCGGATGTAAAAGGCATTGGCTCTCTTCACATCCTCAATTATCACCTATTGTTATTGGTGTATTGAGAGCTGTGCCATACTGGCACCTGGGGGGAGCTGGTCTTGAGTGCAGCTCCCCAGGGTCCCATGGGAGTCAATTGTTTCACTCGTGTTATTGTGGGACTTGGACAGTCTTGGCTCCGCTCCCAATGGAGGGCATTCACGAAGCTGCCGAGACGTCATCTAGGTTTTTGGAGGAGTCCACGACACGACACGCACAGAGCGCTCGTCTTGTCCTCACAGGTAGCCTTCTACCCACTACCCTCCTGTCTTTTGGCAAAGCCATACATCAGACCGACAAATCCAGGTAGCCTACTTTGGCTTTTTGTTTTTCACGGACGTGCCTATTTTTGGACCATTTGGGCCTATTGACCACCATTGTATTTGGCCTGTATAAAGGCCAAATGGCAGAATGCTTTGAAAAGTTAGTGCATCATGTTACGTCAAACAAAGCATACTTTCCAACACTGGCCACCATTGAGCGTTCACACCATAGTTAGGGTTGATCCGTTTTCAGGCCTATTTCTCCAGTCAGCTGCAGGATATTTCCTAATTTCCCTACTTGGACATTTAACCCTTTCACTGCCGCACTACCAAAACGGTTAACCCTTTCACTGTCACAATTCACATAAGGTTAACCCTTTCACTGCCACACAACAGCCGCTTAACCCTTTCACTGCCACATGACAGAAGGTTAACCCTTTACTATCACACAACCTATGCCTATGAATCTCCAAGAAGAATCTCCAAGAAGAAGTAATGACTATTTCTGGGAAACAATGGTCTTCAGTGTGATTTATATCTGTGTTTTGTCCTGACGTTTATAGTTTATGAACAAACACTATCTAATCCCTGTTTATTCCCCCATTTGTTTTCCCCCAAAAGTGGCGTGGCATATTGCCAGTCTGATGTAAACCACTGCCCCAGCGTTGAACATTGACCACTCGTATTCGTGCAAGAACCTGAGGGAAATGAAGACCTGACCTAAGGACTGCCACGTCGCCGGGATGTTGCTAGCTAGCTAGCTAAGATGCACTACACATCAGAGATGGGGAGGAACCGAGACGCAACATTCGCTAGCTACTTCCATCACCAACTCTGGGAGAATAAGCAGACCCGGGACTTTGATTTGCCATGTTTAGCATCTTAGAAACAGATTGACCAAACCTCCTAACATCCACAATCATCTCTTTAGTTTAGCTGACGTTCAGGGTGTTAGTTAGCTAATGACAGTTGTGTTTTCAGTCATCGCCATTCATTTCCCTCTTCCTATATAATTGCCCTCTTTGTCCACATTACAGCTGGCTGTGTCTGGCAACAAGAACAATAAACATTTTTTTTGTTATTCTATTTATTTTTGGGCTTTCTGTATTTTTCACCCATCCCAATTTAGTCATTATGCCAATTCCCTTCCGTTGCACGCATTGCCCCACTGTCGGCCTGGGGAGGGTGTAGAACTACCACATGCCTCCTCCAATACATGTGGAGTCGCCAGCCGCTTCTTTTCACCTGACAGCGAGGAGTTTCACTGGGGGAACGTAACGTGTGCGGAGGTTCGCGCTATTTTCCCCAGATCCCCTCCCTGCTGAACAGGCGCCCCGACCGACCAGTAGGAGTCACAGTTTACAACGATCAGGACACATACCCCACCGGCTTCCCACCCGCTAACACTGGCTGCCCCAAGAACAATACTCTTATGTGCGTTGCAGTGTGGCCTCTTGGAGAAACCTAAATGATGTCACAGCAGCTTTATGAATGCAATACAATGAGTGGTAATTCATCACGGGAATATTGAAACGGAGCTGCTGTCTGATGGATGGGTGGAGGGGGTGTGTGTGACTCATCCCACGCTGCCACAGGGGTCTGCTGTTTCTACTGTGGTAGTTGGGGAGAGACTGACGTTAAATGCCCTGGGCCTCATTTTTTAAAGTGCTGTAAGTGGTATTTCTTTTTAGTAGTCTACATGTTAAAATAATAGCTTTACATTCCGGCAGCCATCACTTATGTTTGGTCAGTAACATAGGTCTCCCAGTCCGTCTGCTCTGCAGTGAACACTTCCAATCCACTATCCAATCAGGGGAGAAAAAAACGGTCTGGCAAAAATAATAAATACAAAAGAAATTATAATAAGTATATACTGATTTGATGAAGTGGAATGGGATACCAGGGAAAAAAAGTCTGATTACTGCAGAGCGGAGGGACTGGGAGAGCCATGTTACTGATCAAACACTATATAAGTGATGGCTGTCAGAATGTAGCTATTTAACACTTATTTGAACAAAAAACACCACAGCATCTTTAACATTAAAAGTTGTTTATAAACCCATCCATAACCATAACCTCTCCCACTATCTACTAATTAAAAATTATTTGCGGGCCCAGTGAGGGCAATCAGTCCCAGAGGCGGGTGCGTTTTCACCCCTCTTGTCGCCTCGAGGTGAGCGCTGGGCGAAGCTGCAGTCGGCGTTCACACCTTGTTTATCAATTACAGCTAAAGGTTCCTCTTTTGATGAGGCCCATTCCGTGGCCAGAACAATGGCTGGAGGGAATCAATTGTTGTATTCAGGTTAACACCTTTGTGAATGCGTCTGGTCTGGACAAGGCAGGGTTATGTAGTAATGTCTCACGAACACAATAGGCCTGGACAGAGAGGGAAACAGAAAACATCCACATTTAGCTGCGTTTAATGATCGCCGACAGGCCTGTCGCGCTCACATTGTACTTGATTAAGCAAATAATGAGTACCAAAACATACCAGCCCCTCCCTGGGCGGTTATTTAGATCAGCACCCCAGACCCCACCGTTAACTAATTATCTCTCTTTTAGTGGCAAGTCAGCTTATTAAGAAGCACCAGGTGTGTGTGTGTTGGTTGCTGAGTAGCAGGATTCCTTGATTGGATTTAAGCTCATCGGTCTGCACCTGGAAGCTCCCAGGTCCTTCGGATCCCCGTCCCACTCTGCCTCATTGTACAGATTTCTCTATTCAATTAAGCAGTGTGTAAATCAATTGTGCTCAAGTAGCTGGAACCTGAAACGGCAGTGTAGTCACCCCAGAGGTACACATTGTTCACTGGAGTTGGTAATGGGAGGGCAATCAAAACACAAGGCCTGTGTTCTGGGCCATGACGGAACCTCTTTGTGGTTACTCTCAGCCGCCGTTCAAGGAACTGCTCCCAAGTCACACACATGCACGCACACACACACACACACACACACACACACACACACACACACACACACACACACACACACACACACACACACACACACACACACACACACACACACACACACTCTTTAAGTAACACACCACATGTATCTGTTCATGTGCAATTTACAGTCGCCGCTGTACCGATACAGATATGTGCATCTGTCATGATTTCCCATTCGCTCCTTATCAACTGTGCAACAACAAAAATGGCGTAGGTATCCAGGAGAAACTGATCGGACGTGTTAATCACACACTGCTATCCAGGTACGGCAAAGGTAATAATCTGACAGACAGTTTGAATTGCAATACGACGGGTAGATTCCACCGTATACGTCAAGGCACTTTTCCTCCTTCATCTTAATAGGAACTCGGCAGATGACAGTTGGTAGATGAAAAAAAAAAATTGTTTGTGTTGTTGTGGATGAATCCCCCCCCCCCCCCCCCCCCCCCTCCCAGTGGAGATGCCCTTGATTGGGTATCCAGGATGGAGGGGGGCGGCTTCCTCCTCCTGTGTGAAACAGATACAGCAGATAACATCTGTGTTGGTATGCTGCGCCCTTGTGGCTCGCTGCCGCTACGTCTCTCTCCACCGCTGCAGATAAGAAGCTCTGCTGGCTCCCGGAGAGAGAGAGAGAGAGAGAGAGAGAGAGAGAGAGAGAGAGAGAGAGAGAGAGAGAGAGAGAGAGAGAGAGAGAGAGAGAGATGGGATCTGTTGGCATATGACTTGATAAAGTACAGACGACATTGAACAAATATTACCGGGATTCCCCTGGATGTTTACTCTGGATATGACAACCCCCCCTCGCCCCACACACACACACTCTGAACCTCTGAACCACACACTGTATAGCTTGGAGAAGCAGTAAATGTTGACACTCTATGTAATGTATCTACAGTTATCTTACCCAAACAGACAGGACAGCGGAGGGGGGAGAATAGACAATGAAAATGTGTCTTTCACGTAATGTGGTATACTTCCTACTGTAACGGAGGATGTAGGGATGCAAAGAAGAGCATCATCATAACCACACACACACGCACACACACACACACACGCACGCACACACGCACACGCACACTCACCCAGTCAATTCCTTTCTATTAAGACATCCTTTGTCTTGAGGGGGACCTGCCTGGAGCTTGCAGACGTCTCAGAGCAGAGGAAACTTGGCTACTGTGCAGCCGCGGTATTGACGGCAGCCACCGTCCCTAGCAGGTGACAAGGACAGCCATCGATTGGCCTAAATGAGAGTGAAGAGGCTGATTGATCGCCATCGATCCACCTCCCCCTGCAGCAAGCCTCCTCTGTCTTTGATTATGACCACTTTACACCCAATCAGGCACGTGTGAGCTCCTCTGATGGGTGATGGAGGGAGGGAGAGGTCCGTTGAGGGATATTAGCTTCATTTGTGAAGGCTGTAATTATGAGAGGATGGGGGGGGGGGTTCAAGGTCAACACAAAAAAGGTGTCATCAGTCAGGATGAGTGGAAAAACAGTGCTTAATACTGTACACGGCAATTTACTGAGATAGATAATAGGGGATGGTAATAGTGGCACCGTGTGTGTGTGTGGGGGTTGATGGGTGTGTTTGTTAAAGAAGATGGCAAGGTGTCTGTCTAATCAACACCATGCCCACCCCCGCAGCTGTGATTAAAAGTGTTTTGCGATGGAGACTGAAAGAAAGAAAGAAAGAAACGCAAAAAGGACAACACTCCTTTGTGCTTTTCCCCACATTTTTTTATTGAAAGCTTCATCAGAGAAAAAAAACAACTCATAAAACCGAAGTGGAACATCCACAGATGTACAGATAGTTCTCAAAGATCACACACACTGAGCAGCATGTGTGAGGCGTGACCGCGTCCTCCTCTGCGCTGAAACAAAAGAAAAGCAAAAAAAAAACAACGAACAAAACAAACCATCAAAAAAAGAAAATCTTGAGTCAAACACAAAAGAAAATGAAAAGAAAATGCTCTGCTGTCCTAATAAATATTCCTATTTTTTTTCTTTCCTTCTGGTGAAAAAGATTCCCATGCTTAATGCACAATCTGCGCTGGCATTAATAATTTGGTCGGCCATTTCCTATTAATTGTTACCCGGTCGTGTTTTGATGCCGTGACTCTGGGAGCCATTTCGACTGAGGAGTGTGTGTTGGCTGGCTGGCTGGCTGGCTGTGCTCCTGGGGATATTTGGCCAAACCGTCAAAGGTGAACCGAAGCATCTATTGAAAAGCATGGGGCCTCACTGCTGTGCGGATGGTTTGAGCCATTTCCCCCAATGAATTACATGGCGCCAAGTGCTGAGAGAGAGAGAGAGAGAGAGAGAGAGAGAGAGAGAGAGAGAGAGAGAGAGAGAGAGAGAGAGAGAGAGAGAGAGAGAGAGAGAGAGAGAGAGAGAGAGAGAGAGAGAGAGAGTGAGAGAGAGTGTGTTATGTGCTGGGTTGAGTTAGGGAGACACAACTCTCTACTGTAGGAGTCTGTGTGAGAACAGAGCTCTGAACAAACTGGAACGCTCCTGTCGTGAGTCGTGAGTGAATCTAAAAGAACCTTGTGATGGTGGGGTTTGGGCACCGGAGAACGCATGGCTTGTAGCAAGTCCACCCTGCGGCGATCCTGCGACAGTACTGCAGGATTTACAAGAACAATCATTGACCTATTGATCTCAAATCCCGCCCCCTTTCCCCGATCCTCCCCGAACGCAAGGTTTCGTCCGTGAGAAGCAACGGTTGCGATTGGAGGAATCGAGAGAAAAGAGGGTGGGGCTTAGAAGATGGAGGGACAGGTTCAACAAATGCGTAGAACAGAGGTTTACTACGATGGCTACAACTGTAGTAAGTGACGTTCTAGTGAATACATTTGTATGTCACAAAAATTACTGGTTATGGGACGGAGCCAGTGAGTGGGTGAGATAGAGAGGGGGGTGGGGGGGGGGGGGGGGGGGGGGGGTTAGAAAACACAAGGTTGGTATTTGTCAAGTGTCTCGGAGTAGGGGCACGTCGACAAAGATCAATTTTGCCTTTGTAGACAGAGCATGACGTGTTCAATTTCAACAAGGGGGATGGATAGTCGAGAGGTCAAGCATGGCTCTCCATCACTTTCCCCTGACATACTTAGCGTCTGTGAGGGAGTTCTATATTCCCCCTGGTTGTAGAGCATAATGAAATGGAGATGGCCAAGGTAAGGTGACCACTGGTCTACCCCGAGACGCTTGATGAACACTGACCCAGGTGAAGGTCCTACGACGAGGAGGAAGAAAGCGGGTGTTTAAGAGTCTTCTCCTTGTTGGTTAAGCCCTGACATTGGCTGCAGACAAACGTGAGTTTATGCAGATGTCACCTGATGCAAACGATGGCCGATAGAGGGACATTGACTACCGTATGTCAAATAACTAATGAATGACAGAGAAAAAAAAAGCATTCGACAGGTGAGTGAGCATGTGCGTCCTTGAGTATGGGTGTGTGAGGGAGAAAGTGTGTGTGAGTGTGTGTGCACGCCTCTAATTAGTGTGAAGTCCAGCTGGTCACAGGGAGACCTGTAGAGGAAACGTCTGCACTGACTGCACTGCGTCTCTCTCTCTCTCCCACACACACACACACACACACTGCTGCATGAGGACAGAGTAACTCTGGGCGCCGACCACTTCTGCCCGGCAACAGGAGCTAATGATCTCCCTCTCTCTCTGTCTCTCCCCCCCCCCCCCTCTCTCTCTCTCTCTCTCTCTCTCTCTCTCTCTCTCTCTCTCTCTCTCTCTCTCTCTCTCTCTCTCTCTCTCTCTCTCTCTCTTTCTCTCTGTCTCTCCCCCTCTCTCTCTCTCTGGGTTTGTGCTGACAGGGAGCAAAGCTTTCTTTCTTTCCGGCTACCGAGTCTCGAAACTGCAGTCACGCTTTTCTGTACGTTTCCATGGAGGCATTTTCACCTCCACGGTGTTGTGCTATTAAAGACAAGAGTCATGTCTGCTTGTTCGGTTCGGTCACTTTTGACATCGTTGGCCCTAGTGGAGAAAGATTAGGACCAAAAACGACAGAGGCAAAAACAATTGTTTCAATGTTTTCTTTTTTTTTTTGTGTCTTTCGTGAATCTCATAAACAGCAACCCGGAGAGCTTATATTGTTTGTTTGTGCATTTTTCATAATCTCTTGGCTATTTGTAATCCTATCTTGCGTAACGACATGTTGAGGACGCTCCTCTCTCTGATCTGCGACTGCGGCACCCTCAGCCCCCGTTAGCCTCGTTACACATCAACGGGGGGCTTCCATGCTCCACAAAGTAGCAGCTGTAGAAATGGATCATGTTGAAGAGACCTTGGTCATAGCTGTACTGTGGCTGAGGACCGAGTTGACGTTGGAACCCAAATGGGTATAGAACCAAGCCTTATTGACACACGCTAGCTTAAACCTGGACAACTCATAGGGTAGCAGCTCTGTTGTTCATGACTGACAGGAAAGAAAATGATTCGGGATCAGAAGACGAGAGAAATGAGTTCATGCAACAGTGCGAAATGTGTTGGAGATGTGAACGGGGGGCCGTGGGCCCCGAGACCAGATGTCAGAGTGTGGTGTCAGCAGAGACATGTCGGGCGATGAGGACATACTACTACAGTCTCTGAACATCATAATCAAATTGGCTGCTGGCAGATGAAGAGGCGGGTATTGGTTTGATGAGACGATGAAGACCTGAATGGTTCTAGAGTCCATCTAGCTGAGAGACATATGTGACCTTTGACCTCTGTTAGTGGATGAGGCTGACTTCAGGGTTAGTGGATGGAGCTGAACATGTCCAGAGGTCATTTTCACATGTTACTGTTGCTGTTACAGGGTGAAAACCAAACCAAGTGTGGTTAAGAACAAAGCCGGTGTGGATGAAACGGACCAAGAGTCACACAGATCCGATGGACAGAACGCAGGGACACGCCCCTCGATAGCTTCCTTGTTAGCACCGTAGAGTAGCTTGGACATTGTGTCGTGTTTCTTTAGCACAACTTGTTCAAATAAGCCTTTCCATGTGCTTTTTTATCTTTTTTACCATCACACGGATAATGCAGTATTTGGAATCATTTGGAAGCTTCGTTAAAGGCACTCGATATACAATGATTGTTACTTACAAACATCGCCGTGCGAGATGTCATAGCGTGATGTCATAGCGTGATGTCATAGCTTGCCCACGCAGTGTGCCCTCGCACGCCATGTTTCTCCGACCGGAATACAACGACAGCCAGGCCGGCTTTTCCGACGGGTCACATGAGCGGCAAGGAGCTCAATTGCAATTGTCACCGAACAAAAAGCCCCTCTCTCCGTCTCTAAGAAAGGGGTCTTTTGAGGGACACTGGAGTGGATCCGACTGCCCCGGAGGGAGACAAATTGGGCCCGTCAAGCCTCATTGAGACAGTGACTGAAATTGGTTTGCGGTTCTGCTCTGCGCCACCCAATAAAGAGAAGATACCTCAGAGAGAGAGAGCGAGAGAGAGAGAGAGAGAGATGAGAGAGAGAGAGAGAGAGAGAGAGAGAGAGAGAGAGAGAGAGAGAGAGAGAAAGTGGGAGAGGTAAACAGAGAACTCTGTCACACTGTTAAGCCGAGAGAGAGGGGGAGAGAGGGAGAGAGAGAGAGGGGGGGAGAGAGAGAGAGTCTAGCCTGACCCTGCCACATTAATGGTGCCACTATAGCAAGGAGAATAGGGTCTCTCTTAGTTGTAGCGGCACATCAGGGCGAGGCAGGCGAAGTGGTCAAGCAGAACAGAGCTCACACAGCTCCACACACAGACGGGCTGCTGTAATGGGTGTAGCATGGTATCTATTTGTGGGGGGGGGGGGGGGGGGGGGGGCGATCCTTAGAGATTAATCATCGAACGTCTCAAGAGGCTCCCGGAAACGGCAGTCGCCACTCATGAGCGGGACGAGACGGGTTGTCTGTGGTCTACTTGGGGACAACGGGAGGCTGCGAGCGGTGCGTCTAGCAGCGGCGCGGTCCGAGCAGAAAGGTCGCCGTCAGCACCTTGTTACGGCTGCCGGGGAACCTCTGCGGGGACAACTGCCCTCCCCCCGAGAGAGAGAGAGAGAGAGAGAGAGAGAGAGAGAGAGAGAGAGAGAGAGAGAGAGAGAGAGAGAGAAGAGAGAGAGAGAGAGAGAGAGAGAGAGAGAGAGAGAGAGAGAGAGATGCTTTTCACACGTCGCCATGGGTTCTGCTTAAGTGGCAGCTTCCGTCTTATGGACAAGATGCACACGACCGGTGGAGTTTTGTTTTGTTTTATTGTGGATCCCCAATACACCAAGGTGAGACTACTGGGGACTGGGGTCCAAACAAGTAGTAAGGAGGTCGATGGGCCCCTTGATGTAAACACACTCCTACCTTAAAGTATCTCCACCTCTCCGTCTGATTTGGATGGAATTGAGGCGCAGACTGGAGAGGACCGTGGTATTAAACCACCGCGGTCATGCGGTGCTGGTGAGCGGCGGTAAAGCCGGGTCGGGGGACGAGTGCTAAGGGCCGGTCAGTGTCAGATTATTGTTCATTAACGCTCCTGGTTCTGACGACACATAGAGAAATACGGTCCGTTTGCATCCATAGAGAAATATGTTATAACGTCTGGTGATGTTCTGTTAGGACCAACAGAGACGGAGCGGAGAGAGAGAGAGAGAGAGGAGAGAGAGAGATGAGAGAGTGAGAGAGAGAGAGAGGAGAGAGAGAGGAGAGAGATGAGAGAGAGAGAGAGGGGACATATGATGAGCAGATATCACTGAACCCATGGGATGATGACAAGACGAGCCCGGGGGACAAGAACCATGACGAAGCCAGAAGCGATGCACAATACAGTACCAATGACCACGAGTAACATTCCCCCCAATCTGGTTCCTCTCTAATCTGAGAGAGAGGGAGGAGGGACGGAGGTGGATGTGTGAAAAGTACTGTGAATGTAATGTAACATAATAAAAACAGAATGGAAAGACCATGAAGATGGTGAGGAAGTAGCTATCAAACCCCTACTGGTTGCATCACACATTCAACTACTGTTGGACGGGTGTGTGTGTGTGTGTGTGTGTGTGTGTGTGTGTGTGTGTGTGTGTGTGTCCTGGATGTGTGCCTGTGTGTGTGTGTACATGTGTGTGTGTGAGAGTTTGGACATCCATTGGAAGGTAGCTTTAAAACCGGAGAAAAAAGCAACGGTCAGAAGGATAGTAAGGACTGGTCCGGCCATGGAAGGTCAAATCAAAAACAACAGTGACAACAGCAACAACAACAACATCATCAACAACAGTATCAACAACAACAACAACAACAACAACAACAACAACAACATCAAGAACATCAACAACGACAAAATCAAACGGAAAAAGAGAAAGAAAAAGAAAAAGAAAAAACAAAACAAAAACTCTGGTTTAGAGTGTCTCTTCATCTTTGGTATAAAAATGGCATCCTTGGGCTGCATTTGATCCACAACTAGGAAAGACTACAGAAATTGTCAACAATTTCTTTCTATTGCTTTTGCACTGATTGGTTTTAAACCGTAAAGCTCCTACTGAATCTACTGTTCACTGCCAGGATTATTTCATTTTTTCCCCATAGACTTTTTTTGTGTTCATTATAGTTCTTTTTCTCCTTTTTTTTAAATTTTTTCTCCTTTTTTATTTTTTTGCAGTGTGACAAGCAAAGCGGGCTAAAAACATCATAAAGCTCATAAAAAAGGTAAAATGTCGCAGATAAAAAGCACTAATGTCATCGACAGCAATTCTTCGCCATGTAAAATAATAACCATGATCATTAAAAAAAACAAGTTCAGCATTTAGCAAAAACAGACTGCATCTTCTACGACGCAGCGTGATTTCTTTTTCTTTATGCATTTCTTTTTGAAAAATCTCTTCAAAGCATGGTCCCCCCCACCTCCCCCGACAGACACGTTATTTTCCTCTTACTCTGTAACCTCTGACATAATAATTATCAAAGTTTTCTTCTAATGAAGAAGGAAAGAAAAAACTCTTTTCTATTAAATCTGTACAGCTTATGTGATAGATTTTTTTCTCTCTCTTTAGCTCAACTCCTTTACCAGCGTCTTGTACCATCTAACTGGTCCAAGAGACTGATTGGTTTTCTTTTTTTTTCTTTTTTTCTTTTTTGAATTATTTTTTCTTTTTCTTTTTTTTACATTTTCTTTGTAGTTTTCAACGAGACCGTCAGCCTTAAACTCTGTAGAAAGTATCTGGCGACCCTTCAATTAAGGCCATGAAGATTCAAGAAAGAACAAGCGGGAAACCGTCCAGACCCACGGCGCAACTAACGTTATGTGTCGGCGCAGCCAGTTGTGGAATGTGAAAGTTGTTTGGTTAACATTACACTACTTGCTAATGCCTAGCAGCCCCATTATGTCATCCCGACCTTGCGCCATCACTGTCTTTTGAAGGCCGTACCGGGCTGAGGTTTTAAGCTAGCATGAAGTCATTGATATCATGTGAATCTTGAGATCGCAAGGAATCCATCGATACCAAAGCAAACATGACACGCTAGCTTACCGGAAATGGGCCTAAATATCGCTACAAAGTAGCAGTGTCTTTAACGGGATGCATCCTATCCCTAGAGCGCAATTACAAGACGACCTCCCTTAGTACAGGTCTCTCAGAGAGCCGAGGTTGTTAACGTAAACGACCATTCACTCGCAATGTAAGCTAGCGCACCTCAGCTCATCAATTGGTTTTACAAACACAAACTGGGAAATACACAAAGGTATGCATGTTAACAGAAATAAACTTGCTGTACAGTTGAAGAAACATGAGTCGATTCTCAACTTAATCACACAAATAGCAAATGAAAAGTCGAGAGGGTTAATTGTCCGTGCTGAGCTGAAGTGAAGCTGCCTCTGGCGATGCGCGGATCCGTGCACATCCCGTCGAGCGCACCAGAGTGCTTTTAGCAGCTGGGGGCAGCTTTTGTGTTGTTAATATCTTGCATTTGAAAGCGGGATAATGCCGTTCGAGGATGATTTAGGGAGATGCAGAGAAAGGCGTTGCTTAGTCTGCCGTAGCCAGACCTCTCTCCACACTATGTTAGCGCTGTGCCAGCGCAGGAGAAAGTCTCTAGAAGCGTGTACATGATCTGCGCATGCGCTCGACTAAAAGTCCCTCGCGGAACGTGAGTGAGTGAGTGACCACAATTTGCCACGTGTAAGCCCACGACGGCAGTCCTGCGCGCCGTGGAAAAAGAACTAAAGACAAAAAAAACATAGTATTTTTTTCCCGAGTATATCTAGAAAACTAAAATTTGAAGACTAGAACATAAAAAAGAGTTGAAAGAAAAAAAGTAGCTTAATAATCTGAGGAAGACAATCTTGTGTATCTCAAACTTTGACTCCCCTTTTGTGTTTTTAAATCTAATTACAAAATAAACCTCATCATCATCATCAACACCTACCTGCGCATTCAACATTGTTTTTGTGTGATTTTCTTTTATTTGTTTTTTTAACTTTCCCCCCTACTTTCATTCTTTCTTTCTTTCTTTCTTCTTTCTTTCTTTCTTTCTTTCTTTCTTTCTTTCTTCTTTCTTTCTTTCTTTCTTTCTTTCTTTCTTTCTTTCTTCTTTCTTTCTTTCTTTCTTCTTTCTTTCTTTCTTTCTTCTTTCTTTCTTTCTCTCTTTCTTTCTTTCTCTCTTTCTCTCTTTCTTTCTTTCTTTCTTTCTTTCTTTCTTTCTTTCTTTCTTTCTTTCTTTCTTTCTTTCTTTCTTTCTTTCTTTCTTTCTTTCTTTCTTTCTTTCTTTCTTTCTTTCTTTCTTCTTTCTTTCTTTCTTTCTCTCTTTTTTTAATCAGTTGAGAATTTTTCTTAGTGAGAAACGTTTCAAGCCTCAGCCCTTCAAGCAGGTTCCCAGACTAAAACAATTTCTTTCACTTCTTTTTGCACTGCGCCCAGCAGCCTCCCCTGTTCCCATCCTCCTTTCCTCTCTCTCTCTTTCTCTCTCTCTTGCTTTTTTTCCTCATAGGCCAGGTAGGAAATGAAAAAAGTGTCTCTTTTTTTTGGGTGCCCGGGCAATCTGGAAGCAATCTCTCTTTCTTTTTCTCTTTTTTTTTGCCCTCCACAATCTCAGTGCAGCCACCCTCCAGTCTCAAGGCAACGCTGTCACAGGAACAGTCTCCCAGCCCGTCGCTATCTGGTGGAGGGAACAGAGAGAGAGAGAGAGAGAGAGAGAGAGAGAGAGAGAGAGAGAGAGAGAGAGAGAGAGAGAGAGAGAGAGAGAGAGAGAGAGAGAGAGAGAGAGAGAGAGAGAGAGAGAGAGAGAGAGAGAGAGAGAGAACAAATAAGTGTGAATGCCTGTGTGTGTGGGGTTAGGGTTGCAGTGGCAGAGGCACACTATTGCAATCAAAGCACAATATTGCAAACTCGCTAAAGCAATAGAGCTGACAGTTTCAGTCAGAGGGGGATAGAAATTGAAGCACACAGTCAATTGTGATCAGGAGGAACACACTGTGTGGACGGTGTTGACAAAATGACAGCTGATGACTTTATCGTCCCAGTCATTTGATTATGTCGCATCTTATTCCTTCTTTACTTTGTTCTTATTCCTGTATCGTATTCCTGCCTTATCTCATTCTTATTCCTGTATCACAGTGGTCACCAACCCGTCGTTTTTTTTTTAGATCTTTCCCTGAGAGTCCACATTACAGTTCTACTTTTGTTTTGATGTGAAAGTGATAAGATGCATAAGATGACTGCACTTAGCACTGACTGAGAAAGTACATATTACAGTTATACTTTGACAAACATATTTACAATTAGCATTTTATAATGTTAATAATATGAGAGTCCACATTACAGTTCTACTTTTGTTTTGATGTGAAAAGTGATGCTGCATAAGATGACTGCACTTAGCACTGACTGAGAAAGTACACATTACAGTTCGACTTTATAAAATGCTAATTGTAAATATGTTTGGCAATGTTAATAGGAGAAGGTCCACATTACAGTTCTACTTTTGTTTTGATGTGAAAAGTGATGCTGCATAAGATGACTGCACTTAGCACTGACTGAGAAAGTTACATATAACAGTTCTACTTTGGACCAAAGCATTGCATGTAATTAGAATACAGGCAAATAAAAGTAATTTAGTTTAAAGTGCAATATTGGCTGTCTTTTTCTCTCAACGCTTCAATAGGTAGATCTTGCCTTCACCAAAAAAAAAAAAAAGAAGTGATCTTGGGCTTAAAAAGGTTGGTGACCACTGCTGTATCATATTCCTGGCATATCTTATTCTTATTCCTTCTTTACCTTATTCTTATTCCTGTATTGTATTCCTGCCTTATCCTATTTGCATTCCTGTATTGTATTCCTTCCTTATCCTATTCGCATTCCTGTATCTTATCCTGTCCTTATATTATTCTCATTCCTGTATCTTATCCTGTCCTAAGACTATAAGACTATACAATACCCCACCAGCTTAAGTAATGAGAAGAAATGTGGCTTCCTATGGAGAAAAAATGAATTCCCAAAGCAAGTTCCCAAACTTTCATATTTCATATCAAGGTCCCCTAAATATACATGCATTAATTGTACTTATTCTATACTAGTTAGTGAGATACCAGTGGGGACAGTGAAACAAGTACAACAAACTGTTCAACATCACACAAACAGATTTCTCCCAATCATCTTCCCGTAAGCAAAATAAATAGTGAAATGAAACCCCAGCAGGAACCCGCTCTGGGACCCCAGTCCAGTCTAGTCCAATACAGTCCAGTACAGTCCAGTCCAGTCCAATACAGTCCAGTACAGTCCCAGTCCAGTCCAATACAGTCCAGTCCAGTCCAGTCCAGTCCAGTCCAGTCCAGTCCAGTCCAGTCCAGTACAGTCCAGTCCAGTCCAGTCCAGTCCAGTCCAGTCCAGTACAGTCCAGTCCAGTCCAGTCCAGTCCAGTCCAGTCCAGTCCAGTACAGTACAGTCCAGTCCAGTCCAGTACAGTCCAGTCCAGTACAGTCCAGTACAGTCCAGTCGAGTCCAGTCCAGTCCAGTCCAGTCCAGTCCAGTCCAGTCCAGTCCAGTCCAGTTCAGTACAGTACAGTTCAGTACACTCACTTGGACTGGTATGAGTACGTAGGGACGTGGTCACTGCCGCCATCCACCTGTATCTGTTGCTGCTGGCCTGACACCCTCCTGTGACGAGGGGGCCACCAATTGGGGGGAGGCATCTGTCACCACTCCCTGAGCACGGACCACACACAACACACACACACACACACACACACACACCACACACACACACACACACACACACACACACACACACACACACACACACACACACACACACCACACACACACATACACACACACACACACACACACACACACACACACAGAGAAGAACAGAACATTAGAATTAGAAACACTTGATGGTGCAACAACATACAATGTCAATGAGTTCCACAATGGCGACAGTGGTTCGTGAGGTAGAGTGGTCGTCTGGTAATCCGGCAGTTCCCGGTTCGATTCCCGCTCCTCCCGGGCAGTGTGTCCAAGTGTCCTTGAGCAAGACACTTAACCCCTAATTGCTCCGATGTGCAAGTGGCACCTTGCATGGTCGCCTCCACCGTCGTTGTGTGAGTGAATGGGTAAAAATGTGAGGAACAAATTGTAAATGGATTTTAAACGTTTCAGTGGTGACGGTTAAATGTTCCAAAGCATCTCGTCTGATCTTTTTTTTTTTGATGCACCAATTATTCGATTAAATAATCTGGGGAATCGATTACTTAAATAATCCTCAGTAAGCATCTCGTACACAGACTAGTAGTAGTGCTATGCAATTGTGTGCAATTGACCTCTCTCAAGCCCCGCCCTCTTTTTCTTGATCCTCGAATACCCGAGGGAAGCAACAGGTTGCGATTGGAGGATCAAGAAAAGAGAGCAGGGTTTGAGATAGGTCAATACTGAATAGAGAAGTAGCATGATGACAGCTCAGCTGAGTGTACTACTGTAAAAAAGTATTATGAATAATGATACAGTCCATCTCGCTAAATCTTTTCCTCTGCTTTAAAAAGTGAACAGTATCACTCTCGCTTTTTCTTAAGTACAGTATGCACGCACGTTTGTGTGAGTATAGTTCTTCAGTTGCCAATCTTGTTAGCTATGAAAAAGTAATTTGACTATTTTTTTTTTTTTTATCTATTTTTTTGTTCTCACTTTTTTCTGTATTTTTCACCCCATCCCAATTTAGTCGTTATGCCAATTCCCTTCCTGGTCGTTGCGCACATTGCCCCACTGTC